>NW_024523648.1:5163467-5183579 GCF_017590135.1 Pyrgilauda ruficollis
GGGGGAGGTGGGGGGGGGTGGGGCACTGTTAGCAAATGCACAGAACATACTTGGAAATAAATATATGATTTGTTGCTTTACAGACCAGCTGTATCCATCGCTCAGGTTCAGGGTCTGTGTCACCATCCCCACCCCCCATCTTAGATCAGGCTTCAGTAGGGTTTGGGATAGTTTTTTTCAGTCTGAATCTGGCTAGGAAGTTGAAACCATGCTCTCTCCCACACGTGTTAACTAAGTCAGTCAGCACATTGACTGGGAGCTCTTCTCTTCCTTACCCTTCTAATTTTGCTGTTGCCCGCAGATTTGATCACAGCTGAAGTTGTAACACAAAAACATCTGGTGAAATAAAACAGAGCAGCCACAAAGGAGGAGAGTTTAGTCAGTCAGAAAAGCTCATGAAAATTGTGACACAATCCTAAGCTGAGCAAGCCAGAGCTATCCAGAAATGTCATTATGCACTGAGGAGAAATGCTTCAGAACAAAGAATGGAACAATTGCATGAGTCATGGGCTGTGAGAAATAAAACCACTTGTCTTTAAGGGTTGAAGAATACCCAGTAAAACTTCAAGTTAACACAATGCAAAATATTCTTAGTTCTTTCTTACTGACAAAAAATATTCATTTTGTATCATCTCCTTTCATCCCAAACGGATATTTCAAGATGTCAGTCTTATTTTTGCTATTTTGAATGGAAACAATCTTCTGAATTCAATATGGATTTTAAAAATGGTTCATATCAACTCAGAACAGCATTTTCCAGAAATGTTAAATCCAAAAGAAGGCCACCATACTTTAACCATATGTCAGGTCCTGACTACAGTTTAAGATATACCTACTTAATGAGACAATATCTTTTAAAACCATTTTAAAACCATGTCTGCAAGTATCATAGACAAATCATAAAGAAGGAATGGAAGTTCCCACATTCTTGCTTGTCTTGCCCATATAATGAGCTTTCATGCTTTTCATACAACCAATTTTTTTGTTACATCTTTTGTGTAAAATAGCTGACAATGACATTTAGCACATGCAATTAAAAAAAAAAAGAATGTAAGTATATGATATTTGGGATTGGAAACATTATTGTAACAAGGCTTGGACAAATTTTGAACCAAAAAATTTACAAATATAAGCTGCAAGAAAAAACAGATCCTTTATGATAGTACTTCTGATGCTTTTTGTTTACTCTTCATAGGTATTCAAAAGTAATTCTCATGAATAACAACTACAAGGAATACTTGTACATGAATACTTGTGCAAAAATTTGTACAAGAAATAAATATTTGAGGTTATGTTTCTTTTTGGCTGAAAGCCAGTTAGAAAGCTGAAAAAATACCAGTCATACCCCAATAAAAACTCAGCACTATTACAGCTATTCTATAGTACCATGTACCAAGCAATAACTATCAAGTTCATGAGTATCTCTAGACTGATGCATAGCCACACACGCAAGTCACAAATAATTTTAAACAAAGTGTCAAATCTGTAGCCTTCAGGGCTTCAGTTCTCTAAGCACTTTTGTTACATTTGTTACAGTCACAAGTGACAAGATTTAATAAATCTGCACTAATTTGCTCATCTTTGATTGCAAAGAAATTGTGATAGTTTTGTAGAGCAAGGTTCAGACAGAGCTGCAGAATTACAAGGCAAGAATATACTGCCACTGCTGTGTATTTTGGAAACAATTGCTGGAATTACAGAAGGCTAAACTTGAACATTTGCCTACATCAAGATATTATAGTGTAGTTTCTGCAGGAAAAACATAATATTTGCAGTTCACTTGGAAGATATTCACCCCCAAAAAAACTGTATTTATGTTATAGTCGTTAGATTTACTTTGATTTACTGTAGTATCTTACTATTTAATAACTCACGCTATGTACAATACTGTTCACCATATGTCCAGAAAAGAAAAAAAAAGAGGAAAGCTGAAGAAACTTTTCAATGAGGAAGCATATGTGGAAAGCAATGCAAATTTACATATATTCAAACATAAATATAATGGGGACGTCTATGACCAAGTGTCCTGAAATTTTAATCTAACAAAGATAATTACAGATTCACTGGGAGAAATTAACACAGTCACAAGCAAAATCAGAACAGTGGTGAATGACAAAACCGTCCAGGGAAGCGGGGCTGGTTTGCAGAGCACGATGCACGTGTGTATCCTGCAAGAGGGAAGAGTACCCAGGGAATCCTTCCAAGCCATATGGCTGCCATAGGGAAGTGGGGTCAGAGTGAGCGGTAACAACGTACAGCTGCATTGGTGTTTGGTCTTTGATGAGAAAGACCATCTGCAGCTCTTGGCTGCCCTTGCTTTCATCTTGGCACTTGAAAAATCAGTGGGAGCAGTGCTACTAACTTGCATCAGTGGAAGAATGCATTTCTCTCAGGGACAGAAAGCAGTTCCCAGAATCAGGGAACACTGTCCCTAATACACTATCTCTACCTTCCCTGGGGAGCCTGTTTAGTGCTCAAACACCCTCTGGGTGAAAAACCCTTCCTGATACCTAACTTAAACCTTTCCTGATTCAGCTTCAGGCCATTCCCTCAGGTCCTGTCACTGACCACCACAGTGCCTGCCCCTCCACTCCCCCTCATGAAGATGTTGCAGACCACAATGAGGTCTTCCTTCAGTCTCCTCTTCTCCAGGCTGAACAGACCAAGTGACCTCAGCCTTCATCAGGGCCCCTCACCATCCTCATGGCTCTCCTTTGGATGCTCTCTAATAGCTTAACATCTTTTTTATATTGTGGTGCCCAAAACTGTACAGTTTCAAGTGATCAAGGTAAGGCCTCACCAGTGCAGAGCAGAGTGGGACAATCACCTCCTTTGAGCAAAGTATTTTTTATTAATTATAAAAGCAAATTGGCAGAAGGCACTATAATCTGATCAGTAATATTTCCATCTCAGAATTTAGATTACTCACTCCATCTATCTCTTATCATGGGACAAATTATTTAAAATATCAAAAAATCATCAGCATCTCTTTTCTATTCTTTCTTGACCATTAAAGACAGTGCTGTGCTACTTTATATACTGTGAATGAGAGACAGGCAGAAGCAAAGAGATGAGGATTGCATTTTGTGTTAATGAAAAGTAACATTTTTAAAGGGCCACATAATTCCCAGCCAGACTAACATCTCTTCATCAGTAATTATGCAGTTTAACACTGCCAGTATAGTAAATCAGCTGCATAAACTTCTGCTTTCACCACCTTTTCCAAGCACACTTTCTACCATCTTTAAAACTGAAATACGAGAAGTGAGCACTTTCAGTAATTTGAGCATTTCACAAATTCTCATTGAGAAGAGGACTCACCTTGTATGTAAGTGTGAATAACAATGAAATTTGGTAGAAAATATTACAAAGAAGATACCTCTAATACCATGAGTACTTCTGCTCTTGAGGGGATTTAGAACCTAATTATTTTACCTGTGTTTTGGAACATCTTACAGAAGTACAAGGGGATAATCGTCTGTAGGATTTTTCATCATCTGCTGGCTGATGTACAAAAGCTTCAGCTATACACAAGTACCTCCACTCCAGAAGTCTTTACAATTTTCTCAGAATTATAAGTGTTATTGATAAATACAATAATACCACATTTCTGTTAGCTTAGCTGGTTAGGAACAATCAAGTAGTACTCATATGAAAATCCTGTTGTTTGTGTTTTGTTGTGCAGCTTTTCTCAAGTTGCAAGGTGAAGGACAAACAAGAAGCATGGCAAAACCAGCACACAGGCCATAAATAAGAAAACTTCAAGTATTTTTTTTCTCCCTCATTGCCCATACGTGCACATATATAATGATACCACTCCTAGTTTTCTAATTGTCTAATAGGATTACCATAGATTGTTTGAGGTTCTCTTTTTAAGGTGATGGATGATAAGGATTGATGAATAGATAAAAGGCAAAATGATAAATTATAAGGTAAATGCCTACATTGTAGAACAAGAAGTTATCATTCCATAGCTGAAATCATCAGTGTTTGTGAAGAAGGTCACCTTACTTCATCAAAGGCTGAAAAAGACTTGGGAAATGGGGTTATAAATGACAGGGCAGTAGAATACTGAAGTTTTTCTGCTGCCAGAGCGTGTGAAGCAAAATGATGACCCCACCAAAGTCAGAGACTAAGCTTCTTCTGACTTTCCTGGACTAATATTTCAGCCCCTAGCTCCTGTCCTGTGAGCTCAGCACCTGCTGCAACACTTGGGCTCCTTTACACTCATCTCTGAGGTGATGCAGGAGAGATGGGCACCAGGGTAGCTCCTACCAAGACTGAAGCCTGGCCCGGTGCTGCTGGAGCTGGATGATCCACCAGCCTGGCTTTGGGCTTGTAAATTCTCTTCTGAGGAACAAGTAAATAGTCCAATGAGTGAATTGTTTGCTGCCTGAGTTTTGGATTCATAAAAGATTCTCAATTTTAAGTATTTAAATTGCATTTTCCTTGTGGTTTGTTTGCTTGTTGGGTTTTTTTTTTCATTGGGAGATAATTATAGGACAACCTATTCCTATTCCCTCATTCTCCTTTCTTTTTGCATTTTTTTCTTAGATCACTTTCTGATTTATTTCAACATCATTCTTAGTACCAGAGAGATCTTTTACGAAATAGCACTATGGCAAAAAATTAGAGCACTCTTTCTTTTGGGTAAAAAACCCCAGAACAGAGAGGAGAATGAAACAGCAATGTGAAATTCCACAAGAACTTGTGTACAATTATTCCCTGCACAGCTCCCGCCAAAATTATGAGATTACCAGGTGTCAGTTCCCTCTTTCTTTCATGGTCAGAAAGATATTTACTGTTCAGGCTGAGCACTTGTCAACAGCACACAATTTTTGAGCACATCCCAAAGGAATTAGGAGAATTTTAGAATGGAAGCTTTCTCACTACGGCCTTCTGTGCTTTAATTTTGCCAGCTAGACCCTTCCAGAATGGGTACAGAGAAAACATATTAGTGTAGATAAATTTTACCAATATAAGAGTACTTGTAACATTTAATACCTGTTCAGGTATTTGGGTGGCTGTAGTAGGGCAAAGTGCTTTTCTATTGCAGCCACAGTAGGGCTTTTCCTAGTATAAGTATTATTTCTAAAAATCCACATTTCTCACTGAAATAGGCTGGTTTTCAAGAGCACAAAAGCCCAAAAAGCACTTCCAAAAATTAGAAAAATTAATCTTTAGGCATCTTCGTTTTAGTTTTACCAAAGAAACAGCACAAACACCACATCTCTCTGGTGGTTTTGGGGATCTTGGTTATCAATAAACAGTCAAGGAGAAAAAAGCTGCACACCTGCCAAAATACTTCTTTTCTTTATTTTTTTCCTTAGCCTGTTGTTTTTTTTTCCCTTCAGTTGTTTTGGATCATCACTAAAAATTAAGAGAAAATTGCTATAAAATATTATTGCTACTCTAAGAGCAGATGCTCATATGAGCAGTTTTCAAACAGAATATTTTGCTTTTTCCTAGCCCCAGTTTCAGAGTTATCTATTTGTGAAAGCATCAGGTTATTATCTATCCAGAGTGCATTTCATTACAGCAATCACAGGAAGATATTTTTACAAGGAATCAGCCCAATGTATGATGTGTGCTGCAACATTATGGAGAAATATATATTACAATATATAATCATAACAGTTTAAAATGTCTTAAGTGCTGCCTAATATATTATTCACATGGGCAAAATTGGAATGTTGTTTTTCCCCTTGAAGCAGGTACATAATTTTTTAGCTGCCAACAAGCTGTGAAATAGTTATTACTTTAGGATGTTGCCATGTTTCAAGTACCCTGTTTTAATCAGTAGAATTCCCTACTTTTAACTATTCAGTTTAGACTACTTTAGCTATTTTAGTCAACCTAATTTCCTATTCTCTTGGCTGCAGATAAGTACTTTAATGAAAAGCATGAACAAAATTTCAAAATAAAGCTTCATCACTGTTGCTTTGCAAAGACCCACTATGTGTACTGGATTTTGTATTATTCACATTTAGGGTCTGAAAGTGCAGAAGTGTTGGGATAGATGATTAAGTACCATTCTTAAATTATAGCCATATTGCAAAGTACAGAAGAATACTGGGAATATATTTACAAATCTCCCAATAGCATTTACTATACTATGCTTGGTGTATGTCGGAAAGGCTTTTAAGTCATAAAAGTACATGGCAAACTCTTTTGGCATAACATATTCTTACAGAAGCAAACAATGTGCATTAATAATAAAATAAGTATTGGCCTAAATTGTACAGTCAGATCAGGTTTTCTGTTAAGAGGCTGATTTTCCCAAACATCCAAACACAATATAATGGAAGCTGTGTTTATGTTTAAACAATATTCAGATTTAAACTATATTGAATACCATTTGTAATTCAGGGCTTTGTTGAATATGCCTGGCTCATACACACAATCCTGGTGATTTGACTGCAGGCTACTGTAATTATAGAATCAATTTTTAAAAGCCACCAAACATTTACAGAGAGCAGAGAAGGTGGTCTACAGGTAAAGGCAGGGAACTAAATTACTGAGACGCAAACCTCAAGGGAGAAAAAAAGAGCTGTATCAATGGATTGTTCAGTGTCTCTTCCAGCAGCAGCACTAAGGGGAATTGACGGTAATTGCAATGAAGAAACTGACTCAGAACAAACTGGAGGGGGTGGCATTCCACATCGTGTGCCATTACACAGTGGTATTGCTGGCCGCAGGACGCTGGTGAAGCTGAAAGCTTACACGAGTTCTCGGCAAGACCGGACACGTTTGTGGAAAATTCATCCATGGACTACTGCTAAACACACAGAAAGAACATCTGCCTCAGGAATTGCCTGGCAGCACAAGCTGGTGATAGCACTGGGAATATTGCCCCTTCCTTAAAACTCTTTTATTGGTGTATTTTAAACAAGTAGGATACCAGGGAGATGGACTTTCTGTCCAAACCAGTAGAGCTACTTTTATGTTCAAATAGGCCATAATTTAAAATAATTTTTATGCCTTGCAACAATGAAAGTAATGTAAATGCATGTGAATGGCAAAAAATACAAATTATTATTCAGTATATAGGAACTAGAAAAAAGTATCTTTATTATACTGCATTATTTAATTTATTTTTTTAAGTAACACATCCTATTTCATTTATGATTGAATTTATTGAACTTTCTGAGGATACAACTCCCTGATTAGGATTAAAACAGTCACCTTTCAAGGAAATCTGGATCACATTTAACATGCAGCTGTCACAAGCAATTCTCAGGAACTCATTCCCAATCGTGGATCTTGTGATGTACAGGTTGGCCTGCTCCAGCTTTGCAGAAATGAAGCAATTCTTCAACTCTAACCCCTGTAGCTGAAACATTTTAAACACAGAGTAACACTGACAGTGTACTTATCTGCAGAACACAGGCCCCTTTCTAAATTGCAAGCCACGTTCCCTGCTCATAGTGGATGTTCAGTGTTATCTTAATTAGTGAATTATGTATTCACAAAGTAAACATGCATTTAAATTTTAACAGTGCACTTTAGTCAGCGAAACTGTTGTGTTTATGCCCTGATTGGAAATGTAAATATCAAAAATGTCATTGGACAAAGAGAAAGACATCTGAATCACTCTGAATTTCTAAGTGATATTTTAAGTTAATGAATAAAAACTGTCAAATGCACTTTGCTATGGCAAAAAGTAAAAATAATTAGAACACTTCCGTATTAGAACACTTCCTTAAAAAAATCTATTCTCACTGTAAAGTGTCAGTATATATTATCAGATCCACATCCTATGAAAAATTACTTTTGGAGGCATCTCTAGAGCTCATAATCCAGCTCATACTGATGCCCAAGGACTGTCCTGCTGATTGTTTGGTTTTGGTGTAATGTTTGAGTCAGTAGGACTGGAACCTAAGAACGTATTTTAAATAAACTTTATTTACTTCAGATTAAACCAAGGTAGATGGAGCACATAAAACAAATCCCCTGGAGAATACTCCCAAGAATTCACTTCTTTGAAGGTGGTATTAAATGCAGTTTAATAGCAGATCTTTGATATTAGTGAAGAGTTCCATATTTTGTTTCCTTCCATTTCATTCCTAAACACTTGATCATTGTTAATACATTCTGCAGTGTCATGAAAATACTTGCAATATTTAATTTTATATTAGAGTTTTTAATTTTGCTCCAACTATTTGTATCTGCATGCAAAGTTTCATTACTGGAAGGAGCTACACAAAGAAGAACTGCAGAATCAAGTGATTTGCTAAGCTAACAATCTCAGCGTGGCTCTTAGCTAATACCAGAGTAGGTTCAAAGATCCTCTGAATTACAAATTAATAGTTGCACAAATTCCAGAGAAATGAGTGAGAAGTTCAGTCTCTGTGCAGCCAGTTCATGGGTGGGTGTTCTAGCCTGAGGAACCATCAACTGCAAACATTAAGGAATTTTGTTTCTTAGAGTGCATATCTGATAGGAAGAGTAGACAGAAGATTAAGACCATTTTTCCTTTCTATCCTGTTAGTCACAATATTTTGTGTTTTGCAAAACATACGGCAGCTTTAATTTCAAGAGCTACTGGGCTAGAGAAGGTGCATTTTAGGAGACTTTGGACATAAGTCCATTTTCCCCAGAAGCTGGGATTTCTGCTGCTGGAAGTTCTGGGATGACTCTGAGTATTTCTCCCACCAATAATTAGAATTGTTTACAATAACTGTCTGGATCAGAGAAAAATAGTTCCTAATCTGACACTCACATAATCCTTTCCCCCTTTCCTGTGTATCAGAGAGATTTTTACCCTTGGGGTGATCTACAGCACACATACACACAGTGCTGGGTAATGGTGGGTGCAAACCAGCTGCCTTCTGTAGCTTCCATTGTGCTTGTAAATATTGACATCTGTGTTTTCTAGTCAAAGGATTTCACCTGAAATTAAAATAAAGTTCATAATTTTGAAAGGTAGAGAATGATTTGCCTAATTTTGCCTGTTTTTTAGTGTGACCCTTTCTTTCCTCCCCTTTATTGGTGTCCGAATTCCATTGTGTTCCCAAGCTAAACTCAGAAAACACACATAAAGGACAGGATCTTCAGTTAAGTTCTCCAGCTTCACAACCAACAGTGGTCACTATTGTGTGTATCACCAGCTCAAAAGGAGATTTTTGTGTTAAAAAAATAATAAAAATGCTCAGTCTTCTGCTTTCAAGAAATAGTTTGTAATTTAGCAAGCTTATATCTCCAATACCAAATATATTTGATATATGTGGGCATACCACTAGCTGTCAGTCACACCAGTACCTATGATGGGTCTGTGATCCAGCAGTGTTCAAACCTGATTCTCACAGATGAGTTTTGGAACTCCCAGATTTACCTAAGTACCTTCATAATTTGAAGCTCAGGGAATAGGTGTATACAAAAAATGTATTTTTGTGTCTTGAAGGTAGCAGGTGTCAGGAAATGCAGAGATGGCAGCCTGATATCCAGCTCCAAGGCAGGACCCTCCAGCTCTAGTAGCTTCAAAAGCCTCTATGAACTCCATGCTTGGCCTTCTGCCAAGAGTGGTGATTACAAAGTGTCGTGACATGCAATGCTTACTCATTTTCCTTATGTGCTCCAAATGCCTAGGTTTTTTCCTCATGACAAGTTTTGGATCCTGCTGTTCCTAACTACGGAACTAAAAGTCAAATGCTGGTGCAGAACAATGTCTGTCAGCTCTCTGGGTACTTATTGAAGCAGAGGACAAAAATAAACAAGACTATACTATATGTAACACATGGATACATTAAAGAGGGTGAAAAAAGGTTTTATTTGAAACGCTGTTCATATTTACTGAAACATAAAATGGAACGACTGAGATTGTAATGGTGCAAGTAACAATCTACCACCATTTTTTTCCATCAGATTAAGAAGGAAACAGCTGTTGTCAGATGGCAGCACGATGCCAATAGTTGAACAGGAAGGATTACAGCATTCTAGTCATCTTAATTCTAGTGCATAAGCATTAATAGAGGCTTTTCTTTCACCACAAATGGCTAATGTAGCTAAGCTCTGACACTGGTCTGAACTTCTCACTTACCTAGGGAAAATAAATGCTGCTGTTAGCAGCATAGTAGATGAAGTAATGTTTCCTTTAATAAAAATGTCATGAAGGATTTACAAATCTGATGTAAAGCATTAAATTGACAACACCATGAAGCCCAGAACATTAAAATGGTTTCTATACGTTAGCTCTAAAGACATCTTGAAAGAAAACATAACACCATTTACTGCACTTAAATCTATCATAAACAGCTCATTATGATTTCCCATTTATCAAATTGATCTGGACCTTACACTCTGCTATGTAAAAGAGTTCAAGGGAAATTGCTAAGGGCACAGAGTGCAGGGGGAGTCAGTAAATACCAGGGAGTTCATTGCATGGAAACTGCTTTTGTTTAGGAGCAGAAACACAGTTCTGAAAGACTAAGACATTTCAAAGTGATATTTACTTAAACACCTCTGTTCTGTCCTCATTTCCTGTCTGTCTGTCCCATAACACTGAAGGCCTTTGTTGATCCCATTTCCAGTGAGTACATGTACATGAGCATGCATTCATAATTCTTACTTTCAAATAAATCTTAAAAACATCTACTTACCTCATATCACTACTACATATTTTAATGTTCTTTTATTATTATCATCTATATTTTGATGAGTTTTACTGCTCTTATTAATATTATAACAGAAGTAATTTAAAAAATCTTTCCATTCTGTTTCAGTCAGTTTTTATATACCTTACTGGGTAAATCACCTTTACCTCACTTACCAGAAAGCTGAGAGCCAGTGTGGCACTGTGGGAAAGAAAAGCTAAGGACAAATTTGCTGCTGCAGGTAGTTCAAAGGATTACCACACAGCCCAATCCTTGAATTTTATTAGAAATTGATCCCTTAACTGAATTAACTATCCAAGCAGGTTTTTATCCAAATTAGGTTTCCTTCTTAAGTTTGTCTAGAGGCAGATGGCAGCCTTTAAAGATTATTGGAGATATAAACCATTCTATTTTATACATGTAATTATAAAACAATACTATGTCTCTAATTTATAAAGAATATTTGCTTTTCTGTGGCTAAGAAATCTCTTGTCTCATTATGCCCAGGTCTAATAGCATTTACTGTCATAATAGCAAAATGTAGCATTTATGGGAGATGTTAATCTGTTGCTAGTGCTGGCCACCAAATGCAGGGCCATATGTTTCTCTGCTGGGAAGAACAGAGAGGACCAAAATTCTTTTCACAGAATTAAAATTTCCTACAGGAAACATACATGATAGATCAGTTCTCCTCTTGCACCCACCCTTTGCTGTAGTGTCCCCAAACCTGGGGTTTGGAGAAAACTTTAAAAACTGGATAGCATTATAGATTGGACTAATGGGCTTGGCTTGCACCTATAGAGAGGGGCAGGGATTCTCTCATTTTGCTAAAGGAAATGTCAATTCTGCCAAAAGGAAATGAAGGTAAAGATACCTGTAAACAAGGGAATGTAGGTCTGGCTCTCATTACTTTGTGTAAATCCCTAGGCCATTTGATTTTGTCTCAGAAATTGTGATAAAGTCCACGATGTCAATGCATGCCCTTGCCATGAGTATGAGGAGACTGACCACTTCACTACCTATAGACATTCCAACTTTGAGAGCAGAATCAAATAGACTAAGAAAAAATATCTTTGTCCAGATTTGATGCAAGGAAGAAATAAACAGATTTTTTAGTTCCATACATATTTGTCTTGACTTTAAGCTTATTTTTCAGCAGACATGAAGCATTAGCATTTCTGTTCTTAAAAGCATTAAATTTATTGAATACCTATGACTACTTCCTTTCTGCTGGACATTTTCCTGTTAAGTTTGCCTACAAATGGCATTCTTGTCCCTTTTTTTGTTTTTTCTTGTATTCTGCTTTTCAATCTAGGTGGACATTTTTAATGGCATTGTCATGCATTTCTTTGCTGTCACCATTTGTTACTATGCTCCCTAGGAAGAATAATTTTTACAAATGCAACTATATACTGTTTTTTCTCAAAGTCACCAAGTTCTTGCCAGGATATTGCTTGACTTACATATCAGTAAGTCCACAAAATGTCCGGATTTCTAATTCCTCCATCAGATTAAAATTCAAATTTCTGCAGCTCAGTGGGTCACACAGTGCCTAAGAGCTCCTTCTGGGTTTCTGGCTTCTAGTTAGTAAAATGTGCTTGTCTATATTGTTTTCTTGAGTTGAATTTCTATTGATTTTCACTGCTCTTACTTTAAATCTCTGACATCTCAAATCTTACATTATACAGCACTGTTTCTTATTTTGATCTTTATGGCACAGAAAGAAAAATTACTGAAGTGATGCAACCCTTCCCTCTAAGCTGATGGACTCTGATGGCCATACTGGCTTCTTTTCTTAATCCACAGATTATGAAAGAATTTTTGAAAGTACAATGGAAGAATGAGGCTGATAAAAAATTATTACATTACAGAAATCAAGTGTTCATTGATTCTGTTGATCACTCTTGCAAGGGAAAAAGAAAAAAGTATTAGGCTTTTCAATTCTTACTGCAGTCAGTTTTGCTGAGATGATACATCAGGAAGGATTGAAGGAAATAAGTGTCTGAGCAGGAATTGTGAGGGAATGAAGATCTATGTGTATGCCACACATACTGTTGTACTCCCTACAAGAATGAGGAAAACAAGCCCACAGTTACTGCAGCCATCTCCTTTCCAGTGCTGGAAAAGCCACCATGTGGGCTACGCAGCCAAGGCCATGCCTGGTTTGCCAGGCAGTATCAGAGAGAGGAGATGCTGTCTGGAAAATATCAGCCAACCATCCTTGCCCATGGTGGCAAAGGTCCCCTTCCACCTCCAAACAGTACAAGAGTCTCCCTTTCTATTGCACCTGGCAAGCCTTCTCATCAGTGAGAAGCTGAAATGGTGAGTGTCTCAGGGCATGTTCCTTGGGCTCTGATAATCCTCCTGCCTTTGTATGGTTTGCAGGAGGTATCCCATGAGAAATTAAATGATAACAAAACATCAGTGATGGCCTTTACTCAAAGATCTAATTAAGTTCAATTGAGGGAAAACTGCTAGGTTGAAATTGTTCATTCACTCTGAGAATTCTTTTGTCAGTTATCATAGATTGGTCAGAAATGGTTTAAGCCATTTCAAAGCTCCTTTTCTTGAGCCAAAAGTGCTGATGGAAGAGTGTGACTTCTTTGCAGAGCTGGAAATACAATCATTTAGTGATCCTTTTTAGTCAAAACAAGCTGAATTGACAACTTTAAATAGCATGTAGTTACTAACAGCATTTTGCTGAGTGCATGGTTTTTCCTTTGCATGTCAGTTTTAAATAAAAATAAGAGTTCAGGCATACACACAGATGATTCCCAAGCCTAAAGACCTTGTATTCTCTGCTCCGCAGCCACACCACAGGTTTCTCAGATGTTCAGTATCTTCTGAAGGAAAAGGGTTGGGAGCTCCATAAAGATCACTGACAAGCATGCAGCATCTTCAGTTGAGAAAATAAATGGATTTATCTAAACACAGCACAAGGTATGAGCAAAAAGTCTACAAGAAAGGAGGGGGGAGGGAGGATCAGCAGGAGATGGCAAGAAAACTCTTTATTAAAAGACAAAAATGTAGGGATAAAGTAAAAATTGCCAAAAGTCAAGCAGGCTCCTTACAGCTGACAGGTCTTGACACCTAACAATATAAATTAAATTATGTATAGTATTATTTGACAGTACAGAGAAAAAGAGAAATTAAATAGCAATGAAGTTGCTGCACAGTAAAAATTAAGTTAAGATCAAAGATAATGTTGGGATGGCATGGCCATCCCAAAACTTCCCAACTCAATACTCTGTCAAGATAATGACAGCAAAAGCCAGACTAGACCTGAAAATCTGTGGATAACACTACATTGTATTCAAGCAAGAAGCAAAGTTTTTAAGGTTTGGTAAAATTAAGGCAGGTACAACAGATAATCATCTGTCCTAGATATTGAAATAATTTCCCTAAGAATTCAACAGTAAGTGATTACAATAATCTGTCAGCTCAAGTGATGCCATGTCAACATAACGTAACAAATATAATTCAGAAAGAGAAAAACTGAAAAACTGGCAACTTTACACTTGTTACTCTGAGCTTGACAGTGTGCAAGTTTTTTTAAGAGCTCCAAAGGAAAGCATATTTTGAGACACAATGGTAAATGGAAAACCGGGATAAAATACAAGGCATTATTTACCTCTACCAAGGTAAATACAGATTTTAATAATAAAATAGCATGTGTTAAGGAGCAGAGGCTGCAGGAGATGAATCCTTCAGTATTGCATTTGATACTGGAACACATAAGGACTATAACTACATGCAGAGCTAAACAAACAGGACAGTGGGAACAGTGCAAGTTTGAAAATGAGGGAAAGGCTTATCTTAAAAGAGACAATACATTACATTAAAAACCAACCAATTAATTGGGGGAGTCTTCCTATTAAGATTTCTCTGGGTTCCCTCCAACTAATGATATTATTTGATATTTTCATTCATAACTTTGCACAGAAAGAAGAATGTGAAATTTACTGATATTATAAAATTAGGGATATCAATTTAGAGAAAATCCAGGATATTATACAGGAAAAATGGATTAAGGAAAGGACTGAAAAATAAAAAATCATGCACAAGTGCATGAATTTAATTGACTTAATAACTACATTTTATGCCATAAGCCAGGGGGCTCATCAGTTTGAAATGACATATACTAACTGGTCATAAGGCAGCCATCAAACACAGTGTTGTACAGCAATAAAAATATATAGGCAGTTTTGTGTACATCTAGCTGTATCAGGCTAGAGAGCAGACTTTTAATATCACAGGCATTGATCACACATAAATTAAATTATAGTGTCACTTCCAATCACTCATAATCGAGAAAGATGTGGTCAAATGTGGACAATCACGTGGAAAAGAGCAGAGTCTACTCAGCATGAGCAGCTAAAAAGCAACAATAAAATTCCTGAGTACTCATGAACATATATATCTTGGGTGGGAAAATCAATTTCCTTTCATGGACAACGTCAATACAAAAGAAATATGTAGAAACTTTCCACTGGCAACTGTAGGTAGAAAATTAGAAATGAATTTCTTAATTTCAAGAGGAGTATGGTTCCAGCACACCCATCAAGGAGGACAACCAGCCTAATCTTTAAAAGAGCTTGTTAGGTATCTGAAGTGAATTTAAGACAGCGGCTTTCTTATAAGCTGCAAGGTAGCACTCTGACAGATAAAATGTTCTTTTCAATCCTTTTGCCTTGTGCTCCTACACCAGGGTATAAGGAACAATAGAGAGTGGCTACATTAGATATTTAAAAAAACAACCCTTATGTTCAGGACACATTAAGCTTCTAAAAGAAAATGAATTCAAGAACTTCAGAAGTCAACAACATCAGGTCTGTGTGTCCCAAAATGATTTTTTTTAATGTAATTTTACAAATCAAACAAAATCATTCACAAGTATACCTTTGGCTTGAGGGGAGAGGAGGGGCTGGTAAGAATAAAAGACCAGTGAATGGTCCATGCAGACCATTTGTATGCTACTGCAGGAGCATAAGGAGCCATAAAATAATTCTGTGCAGCACTCAGCAGCACCCTTTATTTGTGTCCTTTATTTGACCAGCAGAGATGGCCACACTAGCCCAGAAATGGCCACATCAAGCTCAGAAATCATCATAGTTCCCTGGGATGCTCTAAGAGAAACATGAAACTTCTGAAAAAATTTCACAGGGAAACCCTTTGCCCTAGTATGGTAGCCAGGGATGCAGAACCACGAGGTCCAGACTGTGTCTTTTTGTACCAGCAGCTTCAATCTCTGCTGGACCTCTAAGCACGAGGCTGCTGTGTTCCTTCCTCTGCTTCTTCGTCCTCTCAGGACAGAAGATAAGGGAGATGCTCCTTCCTCAAGATAAGCATACACCACCACATGCTGAGGTGTTGGGAGAGGAATCAGTACAGTGTCGTGTCCAAACTTCTTGAACCAAAGCTCAGTTAGGAAAAATGTGCCAGGCCAGTTAGGAAAATTTCTCAGGCAGGATTCAGTCCATCAGCCACATCTCAAACCATGCAGACCCAAACCATGCATTTTTAAGAAGCAGACGGTTAAGTTCACGTACATTTCAAAGATGTACAACCTAAGTGAGAACTTTTGGTGTGTGTAAAGGTGTTGGAATCAGATGTAACTGACAGTGTCAGCAGAAGTATTTTTATTTGCTGACTTTTTAAAGATATAAAAATTTCACCAAAAAAAAGCAGGGATCTCATGACAGCTCTAATATAATCTTATTAGTTGCTGCTTCAACTAAAAATCTTACTATATTTCATGTGACCACTTTCAGAGACAGGTTGTGAAAACTAATAATTAATTGATTAAAAAAATTGAACTTCCAGAATAGCATTTCAGGCCTGGGACAGCGCTTTTGCACATGTGTAGCTTAAGAATTTGCACTTCCTAAAATGAACTATACCAGCCATGCTTCAGTTTGAATTTCTGCAATACAATTTACTGTGGAAATCTCCTTGGTAGCACCGAATGTTCACTCTCCTCATGAATGCCTTACATTCATAAGTCTACATCTTTGTCTTCAGCTTGCTTGTGCTGCCTGGTGTTGTCATTGCAAACTGCTCTATCTGCTGCCATCTCCTTTGTTTGTTGTTCTCAAGAATCACTGCTCATTTCTTTTTATTTTGTGCACTGCTTTGCTGTCACTTGGTGCACAATCTTTACTTATACAGAGCTAATTACATTAAGTATATTTATATGAAAGCATCTCGCCTTGCTGAGAACCTAATTTAGTATTTTTACAATTAGTTTCTTGGCTGATCCATTCCCATTCAGTGAGCCTGCTTTTTGTCTGACTGAAACTAATCAGAAGTTTATGACTCAGCAGAATGGGGTTTACAGGGTACAGAACCATGAGGGTTAATTAGCTGAGGCAAGTATAAAAGATCAAGTACTGCTACATGATTTCTTCTACCATCGTGAGCATTGCATTTCAGTGTGCTTACTTCTGATTTTCAGAAAGGGGACTTTTTGGAACAGTTGTATAGTGCCCAAGGTTTTAATATTACTCCTGTAGCTTCAGGACCCTGAGTTTTGGAAGGTGTCAAATTCAAAGACACATTCCCATGATGTCCACATTTCTGCTAACTGTGCAAGTCCTAAAGTGATTTGAATTAATTATCTACTTCTCAGTAAGACCTGAATTAATAGTTGCTATTCTCTAAGGATCTTATTATAGTAATTGTTGGGCTGCCCAGTGTACTATTTTACTATCATAGTCTAATCTTTCATAAACTCTATTCTTAGAAATTTCTGAAGTACACTTTTTAATATTTAAATATATTTTTCTTAATATATATTAGCATAGTATTTATTCACTTAACTGTGGCAGAACCTTAAAATTAAATTCATGGACTCGGACTCAATGGTTAAGAATTTACACACAATACAGGATTTACAACTTACCCTTAGCAGTTCTGCCTAGGGTAAGAAAAAAGCATAATGCTGATGAGAAGCATTTTTCCCATCACGCCAGCTACCTAACTATTCTTAACTCAGTCTGACAGTGAATTGTTTTGAGTTCCCTGCTCTTAATTGGTTTTCAGCTACTTCCATTCTCATGAGTAGTAAAATAAACATTATGGTGTGGCTATCCAGAAGCCTACTAAAATTATTTAACCAGAAATCATAGTATTTTAAGAATATGTCAGACAATTTCATATGTATGCACTCATTTCTACATTACTGTTTTCTGGATTCATTTTTATCTTGCTGGGTACTTACTAAAGGAGGCAAATAATAACCACCTAATGATAATAGCTGTTTATGTCTGACTGATATTGACTAAAACATCCATCCCCTATCTATCATGATTTTGTGACATGAGTGGGAAAAAAAGTATTATGTGATCTTGATGAAATCAATCCACACCTTAAGCCTACAGACTCACTAAAGACGACTAAACGTGCAAATCTTCCCTGTCCTGCTGATGGGTACTGGTTTTAGGAAACATCCTTTGCTCATTTATATCCTGACAGGTGCTGCCACTATTTACCACTCCAGCAATACTCAGTGAAGTATCTATCCTCTTGTTTAGCACTGACAAATGGAAATTTATCCTTACTCATGTTCATTTAGCACTAATAACCTTCAGTCTTTCAAATGTTGCATTTACTGTGTCCCTTTTTGGCTGTATCTCCAACAGCTCTACTCATATAAAACCAAATTGATTGACTTCTTAACATCTTCCCTTATTTTATTGACTTCTTTCAACCAGTACTAAACTACTCAAATTCTGCCTTCAGCCAGGGCACTGACCAGGCATTTATTAAACTTTCAGATATGCTTTTCACTCCTTCTCAATGCCTTGATGCTCACCCAGTATGAGAAGAGCATCCTTAAAGTTCATTGAACTTGCCAGCCTTTTTACATCTTTTCTCATGATATCTACAAAATACTTGACAATGATCATGCTGCCACTGGATAAAGAACATAACTTTTTTGCTTTGCTGCATTCATTCAGCTGTCTGCACTAATTGCTGTTTCCTAATTCCCTTTATATTATAAGGTCTTTGAGGCTGATATTTTTTTTTAGTCTGATGTTTATAAAGCAAATAGAGTCATGAAGCTCTGGTTCAAAATCAGCAGGAATATTCCTTTAAACAAATAACCACTGTTAGAGAAGAACAACAGAAGAAAGGCAGGAGTAAGGATTTGGCAGGGGTTTTTCCTTCTGGACTCCTTTCTCTATTTGCCAGCAAAGTAACACAGTACAAAACCACATAAATTTATAAAATTAGAGGTGATTTTGGTGAGACTTACAGAATAAGTTTAACAATTGTAGCAATCAAATCAGTGAAAAAAAAACCAGGTAAAACTGGTGATATTACATACTTCTCTCATGCAATTCATGTCAAAGTGTTTTTATTTCAATAGTTGTTTAAAATATATCTACAGACTGCAGGTATTCTAGGAATCAAGTCTTAAATCATATCAATAAAAAGTTACAGTACAATTGATTGCCCTTTTTTACACTCATTCCTATTGCTAACTTGAAAAAAATTAGGTAATGAAATCAACTCTCAGAGCAGCCTTATGAGAAAATGCCACACTAAAATATCATTACATTCAGAAATTAAATTTCTGTTTGCTATTCTTGATACATGTTAAGTTTTCGATCAACTCTTTTGATGTACATCAAGTGTTCATACACAGGGGAGAAACTGTGATTCAACAAAACACAAGTGGAACACCACCAGGAGTGCACACTTTTTTGCCTTCCCTCCACTCAGTGCAAAAATATTTGTATTTGCCGGCTAAATTCTAATTAGAATAGATGATACTGGGGAAAACTGCTTAGTAATGCGCCCTGAGAGAAGTCGTACTTAAAAAAAAAAAAAAAAAAAAAAAAAAAAAAAAAAAAAAAAAGACTAAATATGCAATTCGTCTAATACATGCTAGTATAATTACACCACTACACAAGGGGTAGGGACATTTCCAGACTTTAACCGATAACGGGAGTTTTCCACAAACGCTCCTTGCTGTGCTACGGTGCCGCAAGACGCGCTTCGGGAGCGGCGGGGAAGAGCGGGACACGGAGCGGAGCGGAGAGCGGCGGGAGCGCCGGGCCGGGGCAGGACACGGTGCCAGGCGCGGCGACAGCCCCGCCACTGCCGCTCGCTCCGCACCGCGCCGCGGCTCCCTGCCGGTGACGGGCCCGGCGGGAGGAGCAGCGCGGCGGCCGCGCTGGCCCGCCCTTACCTCAGGTGCAGGTAGTGCACCAGCTTCGTCACCACGGTCACCATCTTCGCGGGTCACCTTCCCCGCCGCTGCTCGGGGCCGGGAGGGACACGCGATGGGAAGGGAGCCGCTACCCGGGGATTCCTCCGTCAGCGGCTCCTCGCTGCTGCCTCTCCGCTCCCGGCCCTCGGGCGGCAGCGCCCGCGCCCCCCGGCCGTGCCCTGCCCGCGCCGCCGCCGCAGCGGACACTCGGCCAGCGCCGCTGCGGACACCCGGCCAGCGCCGCCCCGCCCGGCAGAGGCGGGGCCGGGCCCCCCGGGCAGCCCGACCCCGCCCCCCCCCCCC
>NW_024523648.1:6512948-6667016 GCF_017590135.1 Pyrgilauda ruficollis
GAAGCCAATTAATTAAGGGAGGGAAGAGTTTGCTGTCTTGCCAAATTCAGATTAAGCTTCTTTTTTTTTTTTTTTTTTTTTCTCTGGAAGACGTATAATAGTCATTCATTTTATTGAGTTCAAGTCAGATGTAGGCAGTCAAATTTTCAGGTCTTCTATAGTGAAGAAGTCAAGTAGACATCTAATCAACACTTTTAGTGCTAAATTCAAAAGTTCAGTGAGGAGACATCAAAGTGCTTGGAATGAAACTGCAAAAGTTTCACTGTGTGAGAGAACTGAGACAAGTTAAGAAGGAGGCCCTGATCCTACACCAGGTTGTGAACATGAGCATCCTTCTCCACAATAGATATTGGTCTCTGCAGTGGACTTAGAATCTCTGCTTAACTTAGGGTGTCATAAAAGAGAAATGATCAGAGGATCAGCTGTTTTGCTATAAAGAACCAGTTTTAATAAAGCCCTTCTCTTTTTCATGGGTTCTTTGAAAAATTGACAATATGTTTCCATGCATAAGGCTCTTTAGTTCTTATAATCTTTTCCCACTACTGGGACATTTTTTTTCCCTCAGTGAGCTTCATTTTTGCATTTGCCACTAACTCACAGTTCCAAGATGTGAGGGACTACCAGTGGGGAAGTTTAAAGTAGTTTTCATTTGTAAAAAAAAGCTCCTGGGTAGTCACTGTGTGCCTGAGACAATTCTTTGTCCACTTGTTCAGCCCTGAGAGAGACAGAATGATACAGCCACTTTCTATTCTGGGCTTCTTCAGAGGTCCTGTCACAGCTGAAAGAGCCAAGACACCTCAGTAGGCTGTGAAATGGCCTCCAGCATGGTGTCTGACACTCCTGTGCTGCACCAGGAGCTGGCTGGGCACGCTGCAGCACTCAGTGGCACGGCATGGGGACATGGATGGGCATGTCACCCTCAGCTGTATTGCATCACAAGCGAGGCTAGGTTTGCCTTTAGAAAACCATGACTTATTACTGCCAAGCAGTTGATAATTCTCCAGATCTGCCCTTGGGTATCTGGATGGAAAGTGCTGCTTTTTGGACTGCTGAAGTGGCCGGCAGGGGAGACCTGCCCTACAATGCAAACATTTGTTTAAGCAGGGCTTTTAGCAGTAGATTACATCTCAGCAGAGCCATGAGTACTGATTCTGGCTGCATGAAGGCCTCCCTTGTAGCAATATATCTATTCTGAGTGTAGACAAGTCTCAGTAACATTAATAAATTGGCACTGAGGGGTTTCTATAATATCTCAGTTTCCCACAGCCAGTTCAACTTCAGAGAGGACTCGGTGAGTTTTTAAAGGGGCAGAGTGGAAAAAAAAAGAAAGCAGAAGAAGATCAGAGCTCAATGTAGACATGACAGGGACAGGAAGGGTATCTTTTTGATGTCTCAGCCCTGTTTTTCACTTTTTATAAACATATGACTCTTTCTGAGTGCCCGGCTACCATTGCCCTACCTCTCTCTAGCTATGTGTGTAACAGGTGGGAAGGGGAAGGATGTGCAGGTGCTGCTCATGGCCCTGCTTGTATCCCCCCAGTTTCATCTAACCTAGAGCTGTGCCTGCCCATAACACATCTCTGACTCTCACACTAGGTAACCCACTTCTCCTGCTCCTCGTCTCCATTGCATGCAGCTTCCTTCACTCCTTGAGTTTGCTCTGGTTCCTCTTTTAAGGGCTCACATGCAATTTCTGAGTTTCCTAGAGTTCCCTTTGTTTATCCAGTAACAGAAAACTTCTCCTGTTTCCACAGTGTGGCTGTGATCTTACATTGTCTCTCCTTTGTTGTTTTTTTTTTTGGTTTTTTTTTTTTTTTTTTTTTTTTTGTTTTTTTTCTTTTTTTTTTCCCTCTCTCTTGATCTTCCCCTTAAATGCCCAAGATTCTAAACTCCTGCAACTCGCTCTTCTCACTGTACAAGATGGTAATCCCTCCCAAGTTCTGTTGTAGGGGTTTGAAAAGCCTGTCTGTGTCCATGCAGTAACAAGACAGCATTATGCTTTTGGACTAATACGGAATGGCATATTTCTGACAGTCATATCTTAACACAGGGAAAGCTGTGAAAATCAGATGTGTGGTGCACCCTTTCCCAAGTCAGAAAAGATGAGATGCAGTAGTTGCATCTGTATAAGCACTTTTGTCCCTCATTGTTTGGACTTACATCTGATTCCAAATATAATACTCATTCTGGATGGGAAAAGGTAAATAAACCCCTGCAATTTCTGATTTTCTCTGGCTACCGATGTCATACCTTTTACTTCTGCTAGTAGTAATTTTTAAACTTACCTGCTCACAGAACAGTGTTCTGGCATGTCCATGTTGCTGCTCTTCATGGTCTCATTCAAGCACCTTGGCAATAGTCAGCCTAACAAAGCTCTCTCTGAGGCTCAGCCCAGATTAGCAGCCCAGATTAGCACAGAGGCAGAGTAAAGCAATAAGGAATAAGCCACACCAAGATCTATATTTGGAGTAGAAAAACAGTTAGGCTAACAAGCTGGAAGTGTCAAGCAGGGGACTCTTGGGAACTAAGTCCATTTCTCCACTCAGTTGGAAAAGAACCTTCTTGTGTAAATAACACCAAAACACCTCATTTCTTACAGAAAGGATGGAGATACAGCAGGTGGACAATCCTTTCACAAGAGAACATTACACTGAAGACGAGAGGGATCTTGACAACTGGAGACTGGATTTGAATCCAGGTTCTTCCAATGTCAGGAGAGCAGTACAGCCATTGGCTTTGAACCTTGTGGTGTTGGCTGTATGTCCTTGCAGTTTGGTTAAGCCACTGTATTAGCCAATTGGGCTGCAGAGATCATCAACATAATGCTGGGCACCAGAGACGAAGCACAGAGCATTTGCCTGGCAGTAGCAGTGCAGGCACCAAAGGGTTTAAAATTTGAGACTCATCCTTCCAGCATGAGGAGGCAGCTGAATGTGACTTAGAGGCACACTGCCATGAATTTAGTTATTTTAAAATTCATGGAGATTTTGAAACATAACACAAATAGTTTAAAAGAAATAGAAACAAAAAGAGATTTCTAGAGTTAATGGGAACATTCAGTTAGTTCAAATAGAAAATACTAATGAAGGAACTTTGGAAGCTTTATAAATGCTTTGAAGTTTCGTTTATGCAGCCAGCTCCTGGAACTGTAGGAAATTTCTCCATTAGGTGGGTCACCCCACAGATTCCCACCCAAGCTGGTACTGGTCAGTATCATGGGAAAGACAGGAGACAGGACTTGTAACAATTTGAATAACACCAAAAAGGTAATATATTTTCTGCCAGTCCTTTTCCTCTATCCAAAGCAGAAACCAACTAGGAAAATATGTTTAACAGCAGACATACTTTTTTCCCTTCATATGAAGAAATCCAGAAGATGAGTGTTTCATTATAAAAATATTTCATACTTAAGAGATACTGTCGCTGTGCCCTTGGTTGGGTAGCAGAGTAAACAGTTGCATGAAAGTGAAAGGATTTAAGATGTGTTAAAAGGGAGTTCATTTTAGCTGCACTGTAACTACAATAACATACCTATTTTTTTTCATAGTCATGCCAATCTTGTACGAACACTCTCCCTTCCTGTTACTCTTTCACATTGCCTGGATAGGAAATCAAATGCAATGGAGATGGGTGAGACCAGGAAAGTCTCAGATTTTATTGAACTTTGAGGGGGTTTTGGAACTAGTGGCTTGCAGAGGCAGCATACTGTGGAGGGTTTCATCTCTAGTTCGGTGATTGCCAGTTGAAGGATGAGCCGTGTGAACAGACATGAATGAAAAAGAACAACTACATTTGACCCCAGTTTTGTCTGTTGCAATGCAGGAATAATTTGCAGCTTGAACCATATTTGTTTGATTTGTGAGTAGAGAACACAGCATTTTTTGAAAGAAACTCAGTTTTGCTGACTCCTGTGTTTGGAAATTACCTTTTCAGTTACTCAAACAGGAAAGGATAAACGCTGGAAACGTTATTAATAAAACATTAAGCCCCCTCCCTCTCTCCCTCCCCAAAACCCCAGCTCCTAATTCAGCAGAGGTCAAACAATAAAGTTTACAATCATGCACTCCACGCTGCTCAGCACTCCGAGCCAGCACACCAGTGACTGGCCAGATTAACTAATCTTCCTCAGCTTCGTCTTGGGCCCTATAACTACTGCGGCAGGTCATTAACCAGCTGGTGAAGCCCCGGCACATCGTACATTTATTCCCAAACCTTAGCAGCCGTTGTTGAGTCCAGGAGCCTTAAAGAGGTACTTCTGATGTTAGCTGACAGAATGTTAATTTATGCTCGCTGTAATTCAAAGGGATTCCAAGGCAACTGTAAACTAATGAAACCTGAATAACTTTCCTGGAGAAGGTTCCTTATTTAATCAGTTGAACTAAAATGGAAATATGTAAAATGAGCAGTCATTCTTTCTTTTAAAATATAAGGCCTTTTTTGTGAAAAGGGAGATAAATGAGAATATGATGTGTTAGAGGAATGAGATGCAGAAAAATGTTTGATTAATGCAAAATATTTATTCTCCCCAAGTTCCTTGATTTTTTTTTAAACTCTGCTGTTTATCACTGCCAAAAGTAAAAAAGTAAAAAAGTAAAGAACGCAATGTCTACTAAGTTTGGTAACCTAGCAAAGGTATTGCTTTCAGCCAGGATTTGCTTTTTCTTTCCTTTTTCTTTTTTTTTTCCCTCTCTTTTTTTTTTTTTTTCTTTTTAATCTCAAATGAAAGGCTCTCTTTAATCAGATAATTGACCGGCTGGTAATTTTAGCCATTTGTGACACACCAGTTGGCAGGTACAGTGGTACATAACCATGAGCCTTTTCCTATAGCCCTCCCTCCCTCTGGGACATTCACAGACGTGTCTCTGTCTTATCAGTCCCAGGGGACAATTCCCAAACATTTTGCAATGAAAATGCAAAGAAGGGGCCTTTTCCCTCCCAAAAAGGAGGGCCAGCTGTCAGAGGTAATGACCGCCAGTGGAGGCACAGATGGCACTGGAGGTGTTCCCTCAGCCCACGGAGCACCTGGAGAAAGGAGGTGTCCATTGTACAGCTGTTCCCGTAGGGGCCACGCTCTGCCCTGCTCCTGGGGCTCAGGGACCTTGCCAGGTTGGTGGGGGGCCCAGGAGCAGCAGACCCAGGTGTCCCCAGAGTGTGCCACACTAGCAAGGAAGGCATAATCTGTGGGATCCTCCTTTTGATTTACTGTGGGCTTCTTATCCCTTCTCTGCTCTTCACTTTCAGTGGTGGCTGGGAGTGAAATGTACCTTGCTGCATGACTGACAGACCTTCAAGCTCCTCGGCAAACCTTGGGCCTTATTTTGAAAGGCCCCTGAAAGAAAAAGGATTGTGTGCTCTCTGAATGCAGGGCTGCTGAACCGCTGCCAACCCCAGGCTGCTCCATTCAAAGGGCTGAGTGAATAAATGAGAATAACATCCTTGGGGACCTCAGGGATCGGTTTACTCTGAAAATCCTCAGCCTTACAAAGGGTCAGAGTCACAAGGTAAATGAAAATGGCTGGGAGGGGACTTTGATGGCCAAAATACTGTAACTGTAGAGGACTTGAAAGAAAACTCAATTTTTTAAAAAGTGAGAGAAGAGAGGAAGCAAACAGGGGAGAATGTGGCTAGCAGGGGGAATTCAGCCTGCAGCCTCACCAGAAGGGAGAGGGGGGAATGAGAATTGGAGAAAAGAAAGAAACTTCTGCGCTCTCTTAATCAACAGTGATCTTTGAAATACTGCTATGGGCAGTGGCTGTAGCAAAGGAGAGCCTCTCTCCTGCCTGATGCCTCAGTGAAACACAGGTATTTCCTTTGGGTAATGATAGGCAGAGTAGAACAGAACAGCATTTCACTCACTTGATAAGTAACCAACAGATCTCAGGACATGGAGGGCTGAGCAAATGGCATTAAGGATACGACTGCACCATGTCCTCAAAGAAACTGAAGAAAATTGCACTTAAGTGCAATTTTTGGTGATATTTTTGGTGTTTCAGTCAAAAAAATGAACATATAAGCTAATGCAGAGACATTTTAAAATGGTATTTTGGAAATAGCTTTTCAGTGGTATGGAGGACAAGGATGTGAATGTGTGCACCTACTTTGAGTCTGTTTAAATTTGTTGAAGTCAGTAAGTTGTATAAGGCCAGATGCACATTAACATCTTAAGACCATTGGGAATTAGACACCTAAACACTTCAGTCTCTAAATCTCTGGCTCTTGTTGGTCTCTTCTCTTTACCTTTAGTTCTCTGAGCAACCCCATTAATACTGACAGTAGTAAAGTTAAACACAGTCCTAAATATTAGCAGGATCAGGATGTGTGTGACTTAGAGCAGCTGCAGTTTCTTATTGGGTGTTGTACAGTGCCTGGCATCTGGGCCTCATCTCAGTTGGAGTTACTGCAACTCAAGTCATAGTAATTTAAAAAATAGGTTAAATACTGAATTATAAATATCTTCTGACAGATTATCTTTTGCTGGTGGAATATTTTTTCAGGTTCTTAAGGTCAAGATACTCAGTTGACAAGTGTACAGCTTTGGTCAGAGTACTTCTTTCTCAATGATCTTTGCACCTTTACTAGGGGAGAAGTTTTATGTGCAGGTGAACTCATTTGTGCCCTCACATGTCAAACACAGGCTACTAAGAGACAGTTACAGGCATGTCTCCCTCCTCAGCTGTCAGTAAAGACTCTGCTATCTAGAGATAGTTTCCTTTTGCAAACAGTTATTTGTTTCTGTAACACAAGAGGGAAAAAAAGAATATCCTACTGAAAACAAAGAAACTCAAGCTTGGTCAATTTAGACATTCAGATCAAGGTCCATACTCCATGAAAAAGAGTCTTACCTTTAACTTTCACTAGGCTTCATGCTGTCATATAGTCATATGACTTGTAACTGCTGTTTATGATATACTTTTGTTGGTAAGCATATTAGTACCCCATAGTAGTCCACAAAATAACAGTGGGCAGAGAAAATGCAGGATCCTGTTTGTGTTTCCTACACACCAGCTGCAATATTGTTCCTCTGACCAAAGTTTCCCTGCCTTGGGATTCAGATGGGGAAGAACCTGTCAGCCTCAGAGAATACCATAAACTGTAGTGTTTTTTAGGGTTAAAGCAAGAGGGTTTAGCTCACCAGTAGTGTACACCAGTGAGTAGCTAGACCCTTCACTTGAAAGTATAGATAAAACCTACCTCAGACTGTTTTGTTTTGTGTAGTGGGTTGTTATCAGAGTTGATGGGACTGGAGAGGAAGTAAAATTGCATCCACACAGGCAAACGCTAATATGAGACTTTTTCAATCCAGAAATATTTGAGGCTTTTCTAAAGATCTATTTTTTTATACATCATTTTTTTTAAGTGTATAGGCTTAAATCCTTGTACTAGACAGAAGAGACATCACTGGCTTGTGATCCAGTTTCTCTGTCAAATATTAGAAACATCAAGGGGACACATACAACTTCTCTGCACCTTAGTTTCATCTACATAGAGCAGAAACAGAAGTGCTAGTTCAATCCTGTGCAAAAGAGGTACAAGTAAACTGTAGAAATCTTATTTTGGCAGATAAATTAATGGAGAAAAAAAGGGCTTTATTAGAGCACACCAGAAGAGAGTTCATAGTTTATTTTTAAGCAAAAGCAGGTAGTTCGCAAAACTCAGGATGGGTTTTCTAATAGACTGAGTGTTTGACCGAGGATTTGGGCTCTTTTTGTGGATGCTCTGAAGTCCAATATGGAGCAATGTCATGCTTCAGCATACCCAATATGAGGGTATTAATAGATTTTCCTTTTAGCCTGCCACCTGTTTTCCCACACCAGTGGGAGATTTGTTACCTCTGAGATCTCTATCACTTTTGTCAAATTTAGCTGATGTAGGCCAAAGGGCTCAGAAGTTATTGAAGTATCTCATGTTGATATAAGACCCATTTCCTTAGGAAATCAGGCTGAGAAAGCAGTTGGGTTCAGAATACACTTGAGGCTGTAACATGCTATAATTCACTGTAGCTGTGAGCATCACTGCATAAATGAACACAAATGCACATGTGTTTTCTAATGCCTACTGGAAGCAATAAGCGGAACCAATAATGTATATGTAATTGTATTTATTTTTCACAAACATCTTTTAAGAAAGGATTCTCTTAAACCAACTATTTGAGAAATGGTCCAAACTGGGATTTATCTCAATTATGTTGCATATGATTATATGATAGACATTTTTTTCCAGGAGAAAAATCTCAAGTTGCACATGGAGTTCATTAAAATAAGACTAATGGTTTCAATCATGTTTCTAATAGTGTGGAATAGCTGGTCAGCAATGTGGGCTGCGGATAAGCCTGTGTGATATCTGCTAAAACATATGTGCTTTTGTTTCCCCTCCTCATGACGAGCAAACTGTTGCTGAAATGTTTTATTTTCACAAATGTGAATAAGGAGAAACATGAATGGAGAAAACTCTGAATGAACACGAAAAGTAAACACGGTAAGTGTATACAAAGCCTTGCTATATATGTGTTCAAGTAGCTAGGGACCAAGAGGTCTGTACCTGCTGTGGGGTGGACAGTTGATGTTCTTCTGCAGTGCAGTCATAGGGAAGGACAGTGTCAGGGCAGTACAAGTCAGATTTTCTTATAAATTGCCAACTTGTTCTTAGCCTCAAACTGACAAAAAGCAAAATGGTGCACCTTAATTTACTAATTAAGTGCTAACATTTTCTTTAAAGTAATCCTTGTTTTCACAATGTTTATAATCAATTTTTAAAAAGTGTATGTCAGGCAAACAGTTTTTGATATTTCACTTTCTTTAGAGTTGCAGGGTTTTTGTTTATGTGGGGACAGGCAGCAGCTGCCCCACATACAGTCCCCCTCAAGCTATCTTTTTTACCTTGAAAACCTTTGCAAATGACACTCTCCTAGTTTTGTTTTTCCAGTGTTCTCCAGCAGCAAAACTTACTTGGAGTTTCATTCCAAGGAAGGTGCTCAGAGCCAGACCAATGCTTTTCATCCAGGGCTGTGGATTTAGCTTCAGCCTTCAGAGGGCAGCCGAGGGCAGCAGACAGCACGCTGAAACCTCCTCTTCGGTGAGGTTTGGACCCTCTTGTCATATTTTATTCTGAGCTTTTTCCTGGATGGCAGTATTGATTGATGTCATTATTCCCCATGTGGTGTGCCTGTGCAAGGCGATACCTGAGCGTGGCTCTCCCTCTGTGGACATAACAGCACAACCAAAATGCAAGGTGATGGCTGTGGTTCTGCTGGACAGGCTGTTGCGGGAGATCTGTAGAAGAGAAAAAGGAAGCCTCTTTGCTATGTTGTGTTTCTGTGCAACAGAAACTTATCTATAGACTTGGGTACACTTCCATTTTCAGAAGGGAAAACTGCACATAACTTCTCCAAGAATTAATATGAGACTATCTCTCATGTTTAAATTTTAATTATGATTAATTCTGCTGGTATGATGGAGACAGTGAGTTCAGTGTGCCTTCCTCAAAACAAAACATGGCTTGTTTAATTTATTTCAAAAATCCAGTAAAAATGGTTTAGACAAATGTCGAAAGACCCATTGGCTTCCACTGGGCATACCACATAAACAGTTGGCATCCTATCTACTTTCCTCACCTTGCCTTTGATTCTCTCTTTTCCCTTGCTTTCTACTATCAACTTTCACATAACTCTGCATTACCCCAGGCCTACATGTTCTCTAGATCAAGTCACTTCTAATAAAAAAAATACAGTTGATTTATAAAAACATTTCCTTGATGGGCACTGGAGGAGGGGTGTGGGGGCGGGTGGAAATCCTACAGAATTTTCCTAGAATAGCATAGAATCATGGAATCTTTAAGGCTGGAAAAGACCTCCAAGATCACTGAACACAACCTTTGATTAAGAACCACCATCTCAACTAAACCACATCACGTCCAGTCTTTCTTGAACACTTCCAGAGATGGTGACTCCACCACCTCTCTGGACAGCCTATTCCAATACTTAATCACCCTTTCAGTGAAGCAATTGTTCCTGAAGTCCAAACTGAACCTGCCCCGGTGCAGCTTGAGGCCATTTCTTCTCATCCCATCACTTGTTGCCTGGGAGAAGAGGCCAACCCCCCACCTGTCTACACCCTCATTTCAGGCAGCCGTAGTGAGTGATAAGGTCTCCCCTGAGCCTCCTTTCCTCCAGACAAACAACCCCAACTCCCTCAGACTCTCCTTATAAGCCTTTCTCTCCAGACCCTTCTCCAGCTCTGTCATTCTCTGACAAGTTCCAGCACCTCAATGTCTTCCTTGTTTTGAGGGGCCCAAAACTGGACACAGCCACTCGAGGTGCAGCCTCACCAGTGCCGAGTACAAAGGGACAACCACTGCCCTGCTCCTGCTGGCCACACTACTGCTGATGCAGACCAGGATGCCATTGGCCTTTGTGACCTCCCAGGTGCACTGCTGGCTCATGTTCAGCCACTGTCAACCAGCACCACCAGGTCTTTTTCCACTGCTCCAGTCTATAGGTCTGCCTGGGATTGTTGGGACCCAAGTGCAGGACCCTTTGTCACCTTATTCTTGATGATCCATTTCATTTCCTTGTTACTATGCCTAAAAGACAACCTTCACCAAAATTCCTGAAGAAAATGCCCCTCTTACCTAGCTGAGGGATTTTACCTCCAGTTGAAATGTTGGCTTTCTTTCTGCTCAGTCTTTCTCTGCAATTATGAGTGGTCTTGGAGCTTGCTTCTGGTGGAAAAACTCAAAATTTGGCTTTCCTTCTGGCTGGCCATGGCATACAGGGCAGAGAAAATGCTGGAATGAAAAGATGCTTTTATATCACTGTTTTCCTTATTTATTGTGAAACCATGGCAGAGCCAGGAGGGAAAAGGAAGGTTTTACAATTGTGAGTGCAGTTCAGGGAAGAAAAACAAGTGTCCTTGAAAATATCTCCTGGGTTTTATTACATGTGTTCATGGATGCCAGCAACTGGGAATGGAACAGCACCAGGGAAACAGGATAGATTTCAAAATATAAAAATTCAGAAGTTCTGTAATACAGTGCTAGGGAAGAATGATAAAAATGTCTGACTGCACACCTAGCTGTAGCAGAAAAGAATGTAGACAATTCTCTGAGGAACAGGGAAACTGTTTTCCTGTAACAGCCTTGTGCTACTCTCCAGGCTGAAATCTGGCTCCCAGGCTGACCTCCTCCAGATGCTCCACAAGCAGGGGAAAAAAAAAGACCATCCAAAAAACCAAAAGCCTCAAGGAAGACATTAAGCGAATAGTTTGCCTGTAAAGGAGAACTTTTCATAATTGCCTTCAGTTAGTTACCGTCTTACACTCAAAGCAGGAAAGTTGAGTTCATCTCTAATCTACTTTTAATAGGTAACATGCACAAGAATGCATTGATTTCTAATTGTTCAATGCATGTACATAAAGAGCATATATTGCACTTAAAAGCCCACATTTGCAGAAATAAGTTACATACCTTTAATAGCTGCTGCAGCTGTGTGCGTTACATAGAGAAAAGCAAAAATGAGTAAGTATTTATTGCCCTCATATTTTACACTGATTCCCATTCCCATCTTGCTGCATTACACTCCCTTTGACATCCTTTACCACTTTTTAAACTGAAGAAATGTGCCTGCAGAGTCAGGTATCTGTCAAACTTCCCCAGCAGTACGCCAATTATTGGTAGACTAAGATTACAGTGTTAAAGCACTCTGCATGACAGTCCAACACTCCACCTTGGCATGCAATGCTGATCTCTCTCTGTTTGCCCACTCCAGGAGCCTGTAGCCAATCTGCTGGGATGCTCCAGGACCCAGCCCCACACACGCTCACCAACCATCAACAAAGTAAAAGTGGAAGAGAAAACTGTTTTGCTACCTACATGTCTGCAATACAGTTTGTCTACTTAGCTGGCAAGAAGGGCAAATGATACCTTTCCTTTTAGGATAGAAAAATGAATCATACTTTCTGTCTTAAGAGTAAAGTTTATGTGTCTCTGGAAATGTGATCCTTATTCTCTCTGCTATAGACATGACCCAGATGCTTTCCTGCCATTCAGATATATGCAGAATACTCTCAATTTCTCTTTTCTTTTATTTTCTTTACCTCCTTCTCTCATTCCCACCTTCTTCCTTTTCCCCATCCTTTTTCCCTTCCTTTTTCTTTCTTCCTCTAACTCTTTTTCTTTCAGGGGATGTGTGTATGCAGTCATTTCCCACGCAAAAGGAGTTTGCTCCTTTTTGTAGAACTGTGGAGAAAATTGTTGCATGAGTGGAAAGTTCCGCAGTTCATTTCAAAGCTTTCCATTCTACAATATGGAGTGGGGATTGTTTCTATGCCAATGTCTCAAAATGTTGTCTAAGTGCCATTGTCCTCTGAGGAGAATGCATCATGCTTTGGGAGCTGCAGAAAGGACTAGCTGAATGAGATCTGGCTTGTAGGGATCCGTAGGTCCGTTCTGCCTGGGAAGCTACTACAAACTACACTAGATTGTTTGACTGATCTGGAGCTCATTCCTGCTTAAGTCTGGGGAAAAGCAAGAGCACCCTTGGTTGGCTTTGTCACAAACGTAAGACTTTGTCACCAATGTAAGACTGTGGTATCAAGTTCTAAGAACCACTGCAGAGGGAGTACAGGCAGCTGTACTCCCTCTGATAAAGAAGCTGCAGAGGGAGTACGAGTAGTGGCAGGTCTGTCAGACAGATGAACAGAGGTCTGAGACCATCAGAAGTCTCACTGGTTTCTGCCATAAGCACAAGGGCAAAGGAGTTTTAAGAAAAGGTCTGAAAACCAACTGACTTTGTGGATGTCTAGAGAAAACTCTTCCCAACATCAAGAGTCACATAGATGTGGTTGCTTACAAATGAAAAAATTCAAAACAAAGGGATTAGGGGAGAGTTGAGCTCTCCGTGCTGACTGCAAGACAAGTGGACTGTGAAATGAAGCCTGCTAGCTTGTTTGATGAGGCAGAGAGGCAAAGAGAGACAACTGTAACATGATCAAAACAGTGAGGCTGAGAAATTATCTTTGGAGCAGCATTGCCAATCATTGTGAGCAGGGAAAACTGTGTTTGTCAAGACAAGCAGAAAGGGTGTGATTTCCATGGTCTACTGTGCTTTGTTCAGACCAGAACTGAAGAAGCTTTTTAAGGTACTTGGTTTACTAGACAGAATTGTCTATTGTACATGTGTTAGAGAAAGGTTCTTGAGCCAGTATTTGTTCTAAATCCTTCTCTTTTCATAAAGTTTTTACTGGGCCCACAAATGCCCATTGAAATCAGGATCTTACAGGTCTACTGGATATACAAATATTGCTGCCACCTTGTTTCAGCTGCAGAGGATGTGAGAAAACAGCAGACTCCTCATTTGGTTGAGTTTTCATCAGTTCGTTCCTGTTGCTGCTGGGCACCAAGGACCCCTGGAAGAGAAAGGTCTCCCCACGAATGGTTCCTTTGGCTGCCTGTGCTGGTGCTCCTTTCATGCTGTCCTCAGAGACTGGGTGGTCTTTGGGTGAGCCAGTGTAGGCTGCTGGTCTGCCTAAACCCTTTGTAAGCAGCCATTCATGCTATGGTTGCATGGGCACAAGGGATGAGGGTAGGACAGATGATGGGAAGATGGATTTATCCCTTTATCCCTTTAGCTGGGTCTCTGTTGGGTGGCCTTTCTTCACCCTGATGTTTATCTGCTTTCAACACTTCTGATATTTTTAGATAATGTTGAGATCCCAGAAAAGTTTTTGAGGTGAATTACAGTGACATTCAAAATAAATTAAAATACCAAAAAATGAACAATTTCCTAAGTTGAACCTTACCTGAGACTATGTGTGGATGGGATTTTGTAACCATGTGAATTATGGGTTCTTGGTTTGTTTTGGAATTTTACACCATGTTACACCATAAGCTGTTGCCTAATTTTCTGTCCACCAGCACTGCATAAGCATAATTTTTTCAAGACTGCTGTCCCCTATTGTTAAATAGCCATGCCTACTGACACTCCTACTTTTGCAGATTGGCTAGAAATCTTTACAGAAATGAATTTTTTCTACAATAGCAATATGTCTAAGAATAAATTAATATACCATTCAGCCATTCAACCTAAGAAAGATAGTAATACTCTTGTTAAAAGACAAACAGGTACAAAGACATGTCCAGAGATCAACACTGTCCCTGATCTATGTAATATAAATGTTATGAAATGAGTTATACAGAAGAAGTGCTAATAGTACTGATTAACTCTTAGGTGAAAGACATAGCATGAAGGACTTAGGCAGGTTGCAAAGAAACACTGGGCTGGGCAGTAATAATTTAATATGTAGAACAGAAAAAAGGGAGTCTGGTTATCATAGAGGAGAGTATATTGATTTAGGATCACCATCACTTTGACTGAATATCTCAGTCCTTCTAAAGAAAAACCAAAGTGTGTTTATAGGGGAGCTAATTAATTTTTACCATAGAGAGCAAGTGTTATAGTTTCCTTCTGTGCCTGACCGGTTGGAAGCTTTGATTTGAGTCCTCAGGTTGAGTTTTCCTTGATCTTCTCAAGTCTGGAAGAGCCTGTCTGATTGTGCTGCATGTGACTCAAAGCCAAATTGAGATTGTTAAACAAATATGCAAGACAAAGGAACAAAAAGAATGTGTTTATTCTGTGGCATTATCTGCATTTTTGAGAAATAATTCCTCATTTGTTATATTTTAAATGAGAAAGGGAAATATGTTATGTGCCTGTGTGTGTTAAATTTTATGCGTCTTGAGATAGAGCTGGTAAGCACACGTGTTGTGGAGTGTTTCTGTTGTCTGGAGCTCATGGGCCCCTTATTGCACTCATTTGTTCTGCATGGCAAAGGCTGAGTTCCACAGTTTGCTCTTGGCAGCTGAGAGCTATTATTGGGCTGCAACATCTGTTTCAACAACAGTGGGTCCCTGGTCAGCAAAACTAATTAAAAAAGAAGTGCAAAGTCAAATACCATGACCTATCTGCTGTGTCTACATGTAAACATGGAAACTACTGGAATAATGAAAACTTAGGATAATTTACAAAAACCTGACAAGTGATGAAATGCCTCAGAACTGTTCTTCATATCAGACACTTATAAACAGCACAGGCAAAGATTAGGATCCATGCAAGCGCTTAAGCACGTAGGGAACTTTTCATGCACAAGGGTATTGGCAGTAAACTCAGTGAGGCCATTCAGCTGTGCAGCCCTTCCCACGTGGATGAATATTTACAGAATTGGTTTGTAAGCTTCCTCTGTACTCTGCCAGGATTTTCTTAATTGGTAATTGTAGATATGAAGGTGCCCGGGTACATATTTAATGACTCCAAACATGCACAACATTTCTCCATTTCGCTCTGCTGTCAAAATTTTTGTTGTCAAGAATAAAGTAATTAGTGCTGGTAAGTTCCAGCACATTAAATACTTCCCTCTGACCTAAGAAGGAGGAGAGGAGTCATGTTTATATTGGACTGATGAATGAGATGACTTCCTTGAAGAAAATGCAGTAGAGAAAGTATTTAGGACAGAAGGCGTAGGAAGTTGTCAGAGCACTGCTTCATTGTCAAAGTGATGACAGAGTTAGCTCCAAAACATCCAAATTTTTCTTTTTCTCAGGTTTGCTGATTAATTCCAGACTTTTAAAAACTGAACAGAAACTGAAAAGTGACTACATCCCTACAGCATAGACTCAGATGAAAAAAAGAATGAGCTATTTTTAAAATATTGGTAGATTATATGCTAAAATTTGGCTTAAAGGGAGTCTCTTTATACTCCCTGCATGAACTATATGGGATGTGGATGGTGATGAGCTGATGAGTGAGTAGAGACAGGAGATAATGCATTGTGAAGCTGCTGCTTTTGCTTTAACACAGCAAATGGACAGAAGGTGACAGACGATCCTTCCCGTGCCATTTTCAAAATATGGTTCATAAGCAAGTAACTGTGAGGTTCTTTTCTTCCAGTAAATTAAAAAAACACAGAAAGAACCGTAACTTGCGAGGTGACAATTTTTCATTCATACAGTTCCTAATGCTGCACAACGTATCTCCTCTCCAGGGCTGAGGTGCAGCTTCAGTCCAGCCTGTCATGAAGATACCAGTGATTAAAAGTGCCTCAGAGTGTGCCTGTCTATTCACGGTTCTTTTCTCTTTCAAATGTATTCTGAACATGTTCAGCCAAGAGGAAAACTTCTAATGTATTCTTGTGTCTGGTTTTAAAATACAAAATGTTTGGTTTTATTTAGTGTTTTCCTGACCAAACCTACACTTGTCTATGACTTTCCTTATTGGGAAATAACAGAATTCATTCTTTTCAGGGACAACAGTGAGATTGAAAGAGTGTGCTGAAGATGGTCTGCCTGTGTAACCAGTTGCTCTCTGTAATCTGTTCTTTCTTTAGAAATGGTGGCAAGTCAATGTTTCTCAAGAGACTTTTATTGTCAGTCTGTTTATCTGCTAGAACCTCTTCAATATCCATCTTAGATGGCTGAGAATTATCTTTACAGGGTGTCAAGATGAATGGTTTGTCAGCCCTTCTGTCTGATGATTTTTACATCCCTTTCTAATCTCTCCATTGAGTAGTAGGTTAGAAAAAAGTAAAATATATGCAATATAATGTTCTGGACTGTCAAATTTGCTACAAAACCAAATTCAGTCATGATACTATATCCTTAAAGCTGTTGAAAACTGCTTGCAATTATTAATGCCACCCATGTGCCATGAATATTTATGTCATAGGTATCCAAAATAGTGTCTAGATGATACCATTGCATTCAGATTATAGAAGAATACAAGAAGTATATTTTCCCCAGGAGCTAACACTGTTTTTGGTGAGAAAAAAATATTATCTTGCTGGTTTTCTTAGTATCAGTGACAAAACTTGGATTATCTACTGCTAATTCTATTTATTTAAACTACAAATCCTTGTCTTACCTTTCTAAGTGGTGAATTTAACTTGCTATTGTGCCATGTAGTGGGTTACAGGGCAAGGTGATCCACACTTCAACATTTCTTTTAGCTTTTCTAGATTTCTTCATTGGCCCATGCACTCATCTTGATGTTTCATAGTTGTGCTTCAGATATAGGACCATTATCTGAAAAACAAGTAAATGCATTATTTACCTTTCTAATATTTTGCCAGAAAGTGCATCTACCAAATGCATTTGTATGGATTCTTAAGAGAACTGAAAGAGCTCAGAAAGGAGACAAAGGAATAGAGAAACCATCAACATTTGTTTTTCTAGAAAAAAGTAGCAAAATTGAGGCCCTTCATGCAATAACAGGAGCGCGCGTCACCATTTTGCCTCAGTTATAAAGAGAGCCCAGAACACCCAACATGGGATGAAGGCACCCCTGTGATGTTAATGTTTTCCCAGTGGGCTCATCCAGCTGGTGCTGGTCTATAGGTAGCGGGTGTGATGTTTGGAGGGGCTGCCTGGACCCACATAAGCTCCCCTGGGACCTGCCTGCCTGGGGCTGGCACAGGGCAAGGATGCGGCTGCAGGCATCACTGGCAATGAGGACTGTACACTTTCTTTGGAAGCAGCCATGCTCCTTCCCCTTTACTCCCTTGGTTGCTTCAAGGGCAGCAGGAAGAGCAGCTCCCCCCATCTCTCCATGCCTTTCTTCTCCTACTGTCTCCACTGGCAGAAGGAGCCTGTTCCTAGACCCTTGTCCACAGGAGAGTGACATCCAGTTTCTGATATGCTGCTGAAAAACTGGAGCCAGCCATGACCATGTTGATCTACTTAGTTTTACTGGATGAAAACAGTAATTATAACAGCACTGATGCAGTGCAGAGCAAGAATTTCAGCTGTTGCAATCATCACAGCTCTGCCAGCTTTGAAGGCAATAGTCTGCTAATGCCAGCTCAGAATATTGCCTTCTTCTAAAGAAATCAAATAACACTGAATTTTATCAACATCCCTATTGAACAGTATTGTATGCACATAGTTACCTTTTCTTGCAAAAATAGCTAGGGTCTCTTTGGCCAAATTTTAATCAAATTCTAACTGAAAATATATTTGATAATTTTCTTTGCAATCAGTTGTATAAAGGAAAGTAATTGTCTTTCCACTGCTTTATTCCCATGGCCTGGGTTATGCTATTCGGAGTTCTGAGTAGCTGCCGAGTTCAAATTCTTTCACATGCTGATTGCAAAGCTAATCAGCTAGGTGAAATGGGACTGGAATACTGTTATTTGCTCTGATTTCCAGGAATTTAAATAGTGACTGTAGCTTTAGGTCTTGAGCTGAACTATTCTCAGGATGCCTGCTTACATTCACCTGAGAGCCACTGGGCATCTGGCTGCAAGGCTTCATGGACTTGCTGCTAGAAATTGGAAACAAGGCAGAGAGGAAAAAAACAAGGCAGACCTACAAGATCTCTCCTAAATTAGAGCTTTCACCATGGGAGCCTGAGCAGCTCAGGGGAATTGGTAATGGGAAATTGGAGCCATGCACCTCAATGCTGCCAATCTGTATCTGATCCAGGCTAGTATTGGCTGGAAGCCTTTAGCATCCAACAGTTCTTTAGCTCTTTTCTTGTCTTTGTGAAGCTGTTAGCAACCTCACACCAATTCCTGTTGGAAATATATCCATAGCCCAAGGCTACCTTCACAGCTGGCCTAAAGTTGCACCCTCTCACATTTGTAGCAGGGAGGTGAGGTGAGAACAAGTTGGAGACATAGCTCTTCCCTGCCCTTTGAAGGGTCCCCATGGTCAGGGAGCAGGTGTGTAGGCAAAGAACCATGGGCAAGACATTACTGCTGCTCAAGGTACACTCAGGAAAAGAGTTTGGGTCGAAGAGACCCTGGTTTACAGTGCATGGGGAGGCACAGCAAAGGGTTGATCAGGAATCACTGGATGGGACAGGAAAGGAATAAAAGGTGCAAAAATGTTGCCCAAGCAAGGATGCCATCAGCATAGAGTGTATGCCAATGTCAGTCATCCTCTGTCTCTATGCAGCACTTCTCATCTGTGAACTGAATGTGTGTTTCTGACCCATAACTGCCTAGCTTCTGTGAAAGCAGTGGGAAGACAGGGGATGTGCAGTTTGTGTACCTTTAAAAACCCTCACATCCACCTGAAAACTGTACACCCAGCTGCTTGTGCCCAGGGCTTCTCAGGACGAAAAATTCCTCAGCCCTAAAAACATGCACTGCTCTTTCCCAGCTCTCCAAATAAATGGAGGAACAAAAAAAGCAATGTCAGAGTTAACAGCAGCTCCAAGGTCACCACAACACAGACTATGTTTTCGGGCTAAAAGTTCCAAAAAGGCTGAGCTGCAAAAGGGAGATTGCACACAGCAGCATGAGGAAAAATAACTGGTTGCAGCAGAGCCAAATTTCCCAGAACAAACTGATGCATTCAATTAAATCTTCACTTGCTACCTGGGGACGAGCTTTACCTGCACCTTGGGGCTGGCCATCCACACACAGGCAGGTAATCAGGTAATATGAGCAACTTGATACCTACCTGAAAAAAAAAAAAAGAAAAAAGTATGGGCTGGGTGTGCAATACCTAAACTAATTACTCCAAAATGATTGCCTGGATTTGGGCCAAGCATTATCTCACTTGTCCTCAGCACTACTGCAATGGCATGAGGGGAACAGAAAATGCAGTAACCTGAGAGGGAGATAAGAATGAGAGAGAGGGAGAATTGAGAATGGTCTTTAGCTGTGAAGGAGCTGTTCTGTCTCTGTACCACTCTTTTGTCCAGCCTCAACAGCAGTGAAGCAGCCTTTGTGTCTTGTCTCCTCCTTTTAAAATGGATTGCCAGCCAGGAGCATTATCCACACATGCATAGTCTAAACACTGTGAATTAACCTGTTTTTTTTAACCTTGATCTCCATACAGCTAGACTCATCCTATTGAAGAATAAAATATCAAGTTTTGAGGGTAATTTTTATATAGAAAACCACAAATCCCTGATTATAAAATCCTGTCGTCTTAATTTTTAAGTAAGTAATTGGTTATACAGTGAATATAATTTTAAATCATGCTGAGTAAAATGGCAAAGTTCTGATCCAATCTAATCCAGGATTATCTGGTTTATTGAAAAAAAATTCCTTTTCCTTTGGTAGGTTTAAAGCAGAGAATGGTTGTTTTATTGTCAGTGGAGAAAGTCAGTAATATAGTTTCTGATCTAGTAAGCTAATATACAGGACCTGCTTAGGAATTCAGTGTAAAAAATTAAGGTGAGAGTCAAACTTGGAGAGCAGAGAAAAATACAGCAACACAACATGCTTTGTCTTTCAAACCTGTCACCTGGAGAAAATAATATTTTTCCTGCAATGTGCCTGAAAAGTGTGGGCTTGGGAACTACTACAGGTGTATTTATGGGGAAGGAAGGTGTCTTAGACTTAGCTTGCTTCAGATTGTTCAGCTGATGCAGAAGTTACTGTGTGAAACCCATGACAGACATCAAGTAGGAGGTGAAACACTACTGAAATGCTATAGCTTTTCCTTCTGATTGCTGTTTTCTTTCATTTACTGCGTATATGGACATATAATAAATGAGTGGTTTTGTATGAAAGACACATCAGAAAAGAATAGACAATCAATAGGTTTACTAGCCTTTACAAGGAAGGACAAGTCAGATTCTCACTAGTGGATCTAACAGTCTGTCCCTAATTCACTTAGTCAATGCTTAGAAAATCAGTAAATGCTCGCCTTCAGTGCTTGCTCCACAGGGACGCACTCATTCACTACAATGTAGATTTGTTTAAACTTGCTGATGAGTACAGACCTGGGGCATGTGCTCTTGCTGCATCAGAACCTGCAAGCCACATGTATCCAAAGAACAGATAAACCGTGGCCATTTATGTGTAGCTGCCCTGTCTTCTGCTTTGTGTTGGCTGGGAGCTGGGCACGTCAGCGTTCACTGTGGTTTCCTGCCCAGGGAAGACAGAAGTTAAACTTTGACCAGAAAACAAGGGTTAAACTTTGAGCAGAAGAGCTAAGGGCTAGAGGGCAGAGAAGTTTCTATCTTTGAAATTCAGAATTCTCTAGGACCTATAGCTGCCATTCATGCTAACATAGAAGTTCATGTAGTTCCTTTATCAATTTCACCGCTCCTTTTCCTTTTTTTCCTTTTCCTTTTTTCCTTTTCCTTTTCCTTTTCCTTTTCCTTTTTTTCCTGTTTTCTTTTCTCCTTTTCTCTTTTTTCTTTTTTCTTTTTTTCTTTTCTCCTTTTCTCATTTTTTCCTTTTTTCCTTTTTTTTTCCTTTTCCGTTTTCCTTTTTCATTTTTTCCATTTTCTGTCCTCTTCCTTCTTTTCCCTGTTTTTATCTTCTTTTTTTCTATTTAGTTCTCTTTCCCTCTTATCATTTTTCTTCCTAATTTTCTTCCTCTCCTCTCCTCTCCTCTCCTCTCCTCTCCTCTCCACTCCTCAGGAATTGCCTGTGACCTTTCCCATGAGTGTAGGCAGAAACTTCTTCGTGGCTGAGATAAAGAAATTAGAACTCCACTCTTCCATGGTTTACCCCTAGGAATGCATTTTGGCAAGATGCTAAGAATAAACCCGTTATTGAAAGGGGGATCTGGGAAGTTGACAAGCATGGCTAAGCTCAACAGAGAAATTTGACAAGGAAATAAGATGCTTTGTAGATCAGGCTGTAGAGATTAGTCTTTTGACTGCTGGGATTATTATATAAGCAAAAAAGGAGGGGGGCACTTATTGCATATCTGACAGCTACCACTTACCCAGGTATTCTTCAAACTAATGAGGAACATAATGGTGTATTTGTTTACAAATCTTGAACGAGACTCCTGCAGTTTACAAAAGTCAATGTGATGGAAAAGTAAAGACAACGTTTCTTTTTCTACTCTCAAAAATTAGAATCCCTACAGAAAGAATAGGTAAAAAAACATCCAGTGCCATATCACTGACATGCTGCCTTCAGTCTTGGAGTCTATGTTCATCTTCAAAAAACCTGCATTATATATTTAAAACACCATGTTTTGCACACTGTACATGCACACTGAGGATATATCCAAATATCCAGAAATCAGTGCTCACTGCTATGACAGATATTACTTCTCATCATGCTGTACAAAAGCAGACAGGTTAGGAAGGTGAGTAGTAGGACAATCTATTAAATAAACTTCTGAAACCATAAAAAAGAAATTTAAAATTCTAAAATGTCATATTAAAAATAGAGAAATAGATAAGTAAGTAACAGTTCTCTTCATAATTTCCTTTTTCATAAGTAATAAATTTATGTTTTGAAAACTACGGTCTCCATATTACTCAAAATATTGAGCAATCACCCAGAGATATTGTTTCCCCCTCTTGTGTCTTCCTCTCCCATAATCATATACACACACAACAGTGAAGTTCACCCTTAATTAAGCACAGAGATTCTACTAATAAGGATTGTGACTCTGTGTGTGCATGTGTAAAAAGAGGAAAATATGAGACAACGGATTCAGCTTCAGATAAAACTTTGGAATGTTTTACAGAAGTACGTCTTCCCACATGACCCATAACACCGGACATTATTCACACAGAACATGCTCAGGGAAACAGAGCAATTTATGAACTTATTTGAACAACTTGGAGGTTTGATTCAAAATATACTATTTGCATCATTATTTGATTATTCCGGACATCACTACACATTTTTGTTTTGTCTTCTGCAAAGATAGCTACGAATTTGGCTGAGACCCCCCTGGACCTATCTAGAGTCCAGAGTCTTTCCAGTCCTGTCTACAATGCCCTTTCCATTACATACAGACTAATTTTTGTGTAAGCAAGATTTATCATCAGCCTATGCCTCTGCCTCTCACTGGGACATTATCCCGGGAAGTGTTATCCAAATAGCAATTTCCCAGTTTAAGTGAAAACACTTACGGAGTCAGCTTATTGAAGGGAAGACTGAAGGATATTTATGAATGTTTACACCTAACTTATGCACATACTTCTACATGCTATGGGATATAACACCACCTGGACCAAGGCCAGATCTCACTGTTTATGTGCACAGAATATATGGTCTCATTTTGTTCCACTTTTTCTGAATTACCAGGATAATCTAAGTGTAAATGAGTCCCTGCCTGAGAGAGAGCTTTACTGAATTAGTTCCAGGAGCAAGTACTTAGTTATGATAACATTTTATAGGTGGAAGTTCCAGCCAGAAAAGAAAGGGGACATTTAAAAAAAAAATGTTGCTGTTGCATTCATTCATGTATTAAGTAAACTGGTACTGGTGAACCCCATTTTGAAGAATATTCTCAGTACTAGGTGCCCCTAGTGAACTGCTATTGCTCCTTAAACTGCAGTGGGCTGACTACCTCCCTGAGTTTTGGAGTCTCACAAGAATTTTTATCATAGGCCTAGCTTAGTCCTGGTCGCAGCACTTGGCATATTTTTACTTTGTACAATGACAAATTACTCTAGATAAATTTTAAGAGCATGGAGAATGTATTGCTCACCTATGTGGAATCTGCATGGAAACCCCATCTTTCAATTTCTTTTGCAGTTTTCCTTCACCTCTAGTCTGCTGTAAGCTTATTAGAAACACTCTTGTATAAATATTCACATGTACTCTGTTTTGGTCAAACAAATATCTGTACATTATTAGAGGATTACTGGAAATTTTTAGAGTTCTTGCCACAATCTCCTTTTCCACAGGGTGATTTTAGGCAGACATAAATCCAGTCACAAAGGTATTCTACAGATTGCTGTATCTTGAACAGATAATTTCTTGTCCCTATCTGCACAGAATTTTTTTGATCCTTTTGATTCTAACTGAAGAATCATATCTGGGAAGGATATGACTCCTGACATGACAGCCACAATTTATAGCCAGCAATTTGGCTTTGTGATTCGTGGTGCAGACTGCAAAGGGTGTCTTTGGATTTGGTTCTGTCATCATTTTAATTCTATTGTTTTTCTTTTCTTACACTCCCTGTTGGAAAACCTGGAGGTTGTCTAGATCTAAGATTTTTTATAAACATCTTTGATATGAAACTGTAAAAATATTTTCCACTTGTCTGTGTTATGCTTAACAGTGAATGCAGAGACTGTGTCTTCAGATAGTGACTCACAGGAATGTAACAGGCAATCCACAGAAAGGAAATGTAATACCCTAGCAGCTAATTAAAAAAGCATTACCTTCCACCAGTGCTGACCTCCAGCCATGCAGGGGATAAAGATGGGTGTCTGTCAATCAACTTTACCTAAGAAACCTTGGCACAGTATAACGAATGGACATACCTAAAAAAGGGTGATATTTCTCAGAATTCTAAGGTACTTTTGATATTCCATTTAAAGAAGCAGAAGGACTTGCCAGTAATTTGAAAACTCAGCCTGCATACTAGGAATATATCAGTGCTAAATTTGCCAAGTACTATGGATATTAGACATGGACTAAGTAAAACCATTATAGACCTCCATGGGGTTTTGATACACTTAGCACCAGGATGTTCAAATCGCAGCAGTACCTACAGACATCCTAAAGTCTACACACTTGTATTTCAGTCTTTCATCATTCAACAGCAGAACAAGCACTAAATTTTAAGTGGGTATTTTGTTCTAAAAAAATTTATTTGGTATGTTTAGGAACTTTGCAACTGATGTTGGCTCAATCTTCTGTTCTAATTTATCTTTAATTAAGACAAGTTCACCTGTTACATTGTCTGCAGAAATAGCATTTATCCACACTGTTCTTGCAATGCATTTGATTCCTCAGTCCCTCTGTCCATATGTTTTTTTCATCTGGATTTGTATCATGCAGCATGTTGCTCCAGAGATCTGTGATGACCAGCACAGAGCCCTTACAGTGAGATACAGCTTTAAAAATATATGCCTTTTGTTTTCCTTGAACTAAGAGGTGAGAGGGTAAGATCCTAGTTATTTGTAACAGCACCATGATACTTATGTGAATATACATATGAGAGTCTGGGCTACAGGCTTTGGGCAGAGTGACTGGAAAGTTGCCCATCAGAAAACCACACAGAACATAAGCCAGCAGTGTGCCTAGGACGCCAAGAAGGCCAATGGCATCCTGGCCTGTATCATCCATGGTGTGGCCAGCAGGATTGGGCAGTCATTGTCCCTCTGGTGAGGCCAAACCTTGAGTGCTGTGTCCAGTTTTGGGCTACTCCCTATGAGGAAGGCATTGAGGTGCTGGAGAGTGTCCTGAGAAGGACAGTGGAGGTGGTGAAGGGTCTGGAGCACAAGTCCTATGAGGAGAACCCCAGAGAGTTGGGATTGTTTAGCCTGGAGAATAGGAGGATCGAGGAATACCTTATCACTCTCTACAGCTATCTGAAAGGTACTGTAGCCAGGTGAGGGTCAGTCTCTTCTCCCAGGTAGAAAATAATAAGACAAGAAAAACAGTCCCAAATTTTCCCAAGGGAGGTTTAAATTGGATAACAGGAAAAGATTCTTAGCTTAAAGGGTTTTCAAGCATTGATACAGGCTGTCCAGGGAGACGGTTGAGTCACTGTCCCTGGAGTGATCTAAAACACCTTGCAGATGTGGCACTTGGTGACATGGCTTGTTGGTGGACTTGGCAGTGTTAGGTTTGCAGTTGGACTTGATAATTTTAAAGGATTTTTCCCAGCCTAAACATTCTACAGTTCTATGATTCCATCACTGTTGATCTACATGGTCACAATCACATAGTACTAGACCAGTGCCTTAGAAGGTGATGAATGGAGATGCATGACATAATGAACTGAGAAGAAAGACGAGTTAAAATGGAATTGCCATAAATGTAAAGCCTGACAAAAGCTGATTTGTCTTGGCTCATCATCTGAAGGGGAAGGGAAGGACTTGTCAGGGTAATGTTCTATTCCCATCAAGGTTCTTGGCCTCCAGGAGCTTGAGAGTGCTGAGCTAGTTGTAACCAGAAACCAGAGCAGATGGGGCAGGTGGCATCTGAAACCTGGAAGCAGGTAGACGGGCTACCACTTCTCTCTCCACAGCCTTCTGTTGTCTAAATGGAATTGCTCCAGATGAAATTTTCTGTGTAAGAGATAACATCAGGATCAGAGTTCCTAGGAAGTGGCAGTGAAACAAATTCAGTTTTTTCTTCAGCTATCCTTTAGGCAAAATATGTATTTCTTTTTGATGTATATAGTGTCCCATGCTTTGGAAGAAGAGTTTAAAACATGATAAAGTTGTTTGCCTTAGTGTTGATTTTTGGCTTCCTCAGAAAATCCTCCCACAGTGATGCCAACCTTCAGACCTTTGACTCACTTCACTTTGCACATGCTCAGCTGTGAACTGCTGAATTTTCCCTGTTGCATTTCCAGAATATTCCAGTTGCTCTGCGCATGCTCCAGGACTCTGCAATTGCAGCTGTGGGTTCCTGTCTAAGGATACAGTTTCATGATCAGCATAATTTGATCTAACTATGGGCTGCTACCCAAAAGGAATGGACCCATTTTCTCTGGTATCCCCAACTGCATTTTCAAAAATTCTTTGCATCTGATCTAGCAACTGCACAATTATGGAATTTCTGGCAGTGAGAAAAAAATATCTTCCTATTTTTTTTTTCTTTCCTCTGTTTTCCAAGGTCAGTGCCAGTTCCAAGTACATGGACCATGGGCAATATGCCCGTCCCTTGTTCCCTCTCACTGACCACACTGCTTGAGTATGCACTGCATGGGAGGAAAGGGAAGCTTGCCAGGATGTGGCAATGACACGGGCCAGAGCCATGCAGTGGGAAGTTGTATATTATGTATTTATGAAATAATACATGAAAAAACTTGGGCCAAGTAAATGACAGTAATAAACAATGTCCAGGGTATTGGCTCTGCAGATGCTTATTTAGTATAAAAGCCATTGGGTACACAGTACCACACCTGACCATATGGAAGCACCTTGGTTGCCAACAATAGAGAGAAGGAAATCAAAATTACTACTACTAGTTCACCAGCATGTACTGGAAGAACAGCAGATACTTGATAGATATCTCAGAAAAACAAACATTCCATCATGAGCTTGCTTATTCAGTGTAAGAAGTATGGGCAACATATCTGCTGTGCTAGGCCTGTTAAGAGGAACATTGCTCATGGTGCTCAAGGACACAATCTTGCCCTGGGGTGGTGTTCTTCAGGTTAGTTGGGATTTTACCTTCAATACTCATCCTAGGCAAGACAAAAAGAAAAGTCAGATACCTTTCTCTGAAGCTGAAGCAAGTTGTATCAGTAGTCTATGCATTTAGAGATGTGTCATGTGTCCCATGCTGTCTCCTCCTCAGCAGCTCAGAGTAGCATGAGGGCTGGTGGCTGTCTGTGTGTCCTCTCCAGTGGGAAAGAAGAGTTACCACAAAGCTTTGATTTAACACAGAACCATGCTCTGCCTGCTGACTGCTTACTTGTTAATATCTCTCCCATAATACACCTAGCATTTTTACACCTAAATCTGTCTATTCATCACAAGCTGTTATAGTAAATGACTCTCAGGGGATGACCTTGCTTTCTAGCAAAGTGACTGGGAGAAGCATCGTTTAATTGTCTTCTGAATATACAAAAACACAGTCACAGAGAAATAATGTACACACACACAAAACCCAAAGGCACTTCAAGAAATACAGCTTTCAATATATTACCTAATCCAATCCAGCAGAACTCTCTGAATACGAAGGCTGGGCTGGTGTGATGTGATTCAAGCATATGGATATGAAGAAATGCTAAAACAAATGGAATTAAGTAGCTTATTTATGTTCTCCTCTACCCACTGCACAGCATCATTATCATTTTATCAGGATCCCCTGGCACTCCTGATGAAGTGTGAGCAGATTGACTCACCAAAGCCACAGCTCAAATGAGCCTTTACTCTCTGATGTCCATGCACAGCTTATGAAACTTTCCAGTTGATGCTGAGATGTCCTCTGGGAATACTAGGAGGCGTTCAGGAAACTTTTTTTTTCTTTCTTTTCCTCTTTTTTTACCATGGTATTTTATTTTATAGCGGAAGGAATAAATCTCACCGTGGGAAATATAAACTTGTGATAAATGCAAAGACTAAAAACAAAACAAAACAAAACTTTCAGAATTTTTCCAAACCTAGCTTGTCATTAATAGCAGTGAATTTGTGTTCATTTAAATTTCATGCTCATTTTTGGGAAGGGGGAGAGAGACACTTCAAAGGGTTAAATCCTTTGTTAATAACAGAATTTTCCTCTAATCCACACTTCTGTTAGAAATGGCCTGCTGCAGTGCTATTTGATGGCTCAACTGCACACTTGTCAGCCTTGCCAGAGGATTGCATCCTTTGTAACAGTTCTTAATATCTGCTATTGAAGAGTCATTTATTGAATTTAAGCAGTAGGGAGGAAAAGAAAAAGATGTGTATGTATGGTATTAGTTTACCTTCAGGTGAATTCAGTGTCTCACTATTGCTCCTTTGTGGTCCTTCAAAGAGTAACTCCTACTGAAATCCACTGCAAATATACACCATCAGCATCAAAAATTGTCATATATTTGAATATATATGATATATACGTGACACAAGCTCTAAGCTTGTGTTACCAAAAATTTGCATTGCATCTAGCACATGAATTCAACCTGTTTGATCTTTAAACAACAACATCCACATATAATAATGCAGCTGCTACTTCTATAGTATGAATAAAGCATAAATTCAGTATTTTACTATAGAAAAGACCTTCAATTATGGCCTCAAAGCTACAACTAGGTTAGCTCTAGTCCACGCTATGGTACAAAGCCGTGTTTAAACAGTTAAAGAAAAAAAGTTATAACCAGATCACTCAATATTTTTGTCTTTTCTTAAATTTTTTTTGCAGTGCAGGTGAGTCATAAAGGTGATGAAGTCAATGCAGGTGATGAAGACTGAACCAAGGTTGGTACACAACAATAGAGAGAAGCCACACCCTTTCTAAAGACATGTGAGCAGATCTTGCAGTTGAAGGCATCTTTTTTTACTCTCAACTACCAGGGTGACTTAATTTGTCAGCCATTCATTTTCATCAGTAATTCATGAGCAAAACAAAAAAAAAACACTCTTCAGGATGAGCCATTATTTTAACTCAGAATGCTCTCAGGAAGGACAGGTGAAAATAAGCCCCTAAATCTGTAAAGTGCTGCAAAATATTTAAATAATAAATGTTGTTTCTCACATCCAAGATGTGCTGAGGTTGTGTGAAAGATTTGTGTGTGTGCGTGTGTGCATTATTTCCCTATGATTGCAACCACAAGAATGGGTTTTAGTGTGCTGAGAACCAAACCCTTCTTTCTAGATTTCTTCTAGAATTATGGATATTATTCCTAGCTGGGAAATGTAGACAGTTTTCCTTCCTTTTCTGCTTCTGGTGCAAGTGATTTTTAAGAAGAAAACTCACCTAATGAATTTCAGTATCCTCCCCTCTTTACAAAAAAAAAATCCTTGGTTTTAGGTCTTTGTCAAAAAAAAAAAAAAAAAGCAAGTAACAACATAGTTGTCAACACTTTGTACATATATATGTTTTTAAAGTCACAACTCCAGCAAATAGCAGGAACTGAGGAACAGATAAACCATTCGTTAAACCAGCCACACAACCTATTGAGGAATGCTATTATCTGCCCTTAGACAGCCTTGACCCCCTTATTTCAAGCTCTTAAACACCTGAACTGTGGAGCATTTCCATGTACCATTACCTAAGCCTGCTCTCCACAGTCTGACTTAGCTGCCTTAGCTCTCAGAGATCTGAGCAATTTCTGCCTCCCTCTGGGATGAATATTGGGAACTGGTGGGGGGAAGAGGAGTGATGGTCCTGCAGGCTGGTGCTGGCTCCCTGCCACCCATCTCAGACCATAGCTGTGACTCCCACTGCCCTGGCAAACCTGGCTCAGCAGCCCCTGTGCCTCCCCCATGAGAGACACAATTTGAGCTGGAGCTATTCCTCCATTGTTATTTGAATAAGACAGGTCACTGCAGAATTTGGGGCGCATAAACGACTCCAGAGATGCAATGGATTTCCAGCCCCACTATAGCATTTTCCTGGCATTTCAGGGTGGTTCTCAGCCCAGGAGACACTGTGGAGTTCATGTGTCAGGACGGAGGAAGACCGGGAAGCTCGTGCTTTTCATGTTCCTGGTCCCATGGTGACAGTAAATTAGAGCATTCGGCCATTCCTTCTGCAGAAGAGGAGCTCCCTGCTGCTCATTCACAAGAATGCCTCGAGTCCTGTGGGTATGAGCAAAGCCACCTTCCTCTGTCATCTGGCAGCCTGGACTGCTGGAGGGTTGGTCTCATTCTCACAAGGAAGGCTGTAAGAGAAGTTCATCCGCTGCACCTGTCAGAAAAAGGTCCTGAAGGCAAGCAGAGACACTGGAATGATCCCTCATGTCACAGGCAGTGGCACTTCAGGAATGATTTCATGTGCCAGCCAGACTCCAGCTTCCCTGATTCCTCAGAGTCTTGTCATGGCTTACATGCACCATGTGGCACCAAACATGAAAAACTGGAGATCACTGATCAACCTGCTCAGAGAGAAGATTTAGGACATTGCACATTAATTTGTTTTTACTTTGGTAGTCTTATTGGCTTGCTTATTTGTTTGTTTGTTCAGAGCTTGTTCCATTCATTCCCACATCCTTCTCTCCCCTTCACTATATTTACAGACAACTTGATGGAGTTTGGGACATACAGAAAACACCAATTAATTTGTGGTTGAAACTGCAGCCTTGATTCAGGTAGCTTGTGAAGGCAAGGGAACTCTGGGGACCCTTATTCATTTTCAGCATTGTGAATAAATTGTGTTTTCTACAGTTATTCCACAGTTTTTCACTGTTTTTCATAAAGAACTGGCCTACAATCTAGCTTACATGCATATATTTTATGACAGTGGAATTCCTTTTTCTAACACTTTTTCATGAACTATGCTGGAGCGACAGCTTTAACTTATTTGTATTGGCATAGAGGTCATAATTCCATCTTGGGGTAAATCCTTCTGTCCATATCTGTTTCTCAGAGTGATTGCCATGCCCTGCACAGATCCTCATGGCTCACTTTCAGGGGGAAGGGCTGCACATTTATAGCCACTTACCACCTCAGTGTCTGGAAGTTAAACTACCTGTAAAACAAGCAACTAAGACTCAGGGTAAGGAAACCAAAGGCTTCTCATAATGGGTAATGCTACATTACTGACTGCTTTAAAAAATTCATCAGAAAGGGCAGTTTCATAGAGTCACAGAATATCCTGATTTGGAGGGGACCCACAAGGATCATCAAAGTCCAACTCTGGTTTGATCACAAGCTAGCTTTCCCTAAGTCCCCATGGAAAAACAGGGAAAAGCCAGTGTTCACCCCCAGAGACTAATAGGATGCTTGTCTAATCCTGTGTTCAGTTTTGGGCCACTCACTACATGCAAGACATTGAGGCATTAGAGAAGGGCAATGGAGCTGGTGAAGGGTCTAGAGCACAAGTCTTTTGAGGGGCAGCTGAGGGAACTATGGGTATTTAGCCTGGAGAAATGGAGGCTTGAGGGTACCTTACTGCTCTCCCTGGAAAGGAGGTTGCATCCAGGTGGGGGATAGCCTCTTCCGAGTAATGAGTGATAGGATAAGAAGAAACGGTCTCAAATTGCACCAGGGTAAGTTTAGATTGGATATCAGAAAAAATTTCTTCACTGAAAGGCTGATTAAGCACTGGAACAGACTATCCAGAGAAGAGGTGGAATCATTATCCCTGGAAGTGTTCCAAAGATGTGTGGAGGTGGAATTTAGGGACATGGTTTAGTGTTGAACACAGCAGTATTAAGTTAATGGTTGAACTTGATGATCTTAGAGGTATTTTCAAACCTAAATGATTCTGATACTGTGAGCTAGCTCAGCCATCACATAGCCATGATGAATGTGCTGAAATCAGCCAGATTCAAGTTCTACAGGTAGCTGAGACTAAGGACAAATGGTGAACATAAGTCCAAGGCAACATCAGTGTAACAGGAGGCTCCTGGTGAAAAATGCAAAGACAAGAATCTTAAGTGGCTCATCTGGCAGGTGCTTCATGTAGTGACGAAGCAAAGCATGTGAACCACAGAGAGACTTGACAGGAAAACATCTGACAGATGGAGGCAGCAGCACATCCCAACCACAGCATGTCTCCAAAGAACAGGACAGATTGGCCTGAAGAGCGGAATATGTGATGATCAGGATATTAACTGGCTACACGATGCCAATAATAAAAACATGACCCTGTAAAAGAACTGTGGCCTACTAACCTCTTACTGCCCCACAAGTCAGCATATGGTGGCTCAGAAGACAAACCCTCAAAGAAAACTGGTAGCACCAAAGATGTAGGAACTTGTACAAGATTTCAAAGGACCACGAGCTACCAGGAGAAAGAGTCTGAAAGGAGTAGGAAGAAGTCAGTCTGAACACACATCACCAAAGTGCCAGCAGCACACACACAGTATCTTCATTAATAATTCTCCTAATAAGAAGAGAGTTGCTTTTACATATTAGGAGCTTTCTTGTTTTGTTATCCAGAATTTAGTTACTGAAGTGGGATTATAAAATGTATATGCATAGCCTGCCTTAACAAACCCTTGCTATTTGACTGGCTACACGAGTGTAATCTGTCACCAAAAATTTACTATTTCATAAGTAGAGCATATCCCTTCCAGACATCATTTGTGTCATCCACTCACATGACAGATGCAAAGGATAGTCATTGCAGTGACACTCAAAAAGGAAGGACATGCAGAAGGGTTTGATACAACTACTCTGATTTCTAAGTATGTTGGCTCTTGTTGATTTGTGAGTAATGCAAATGTTTTGCTAAAGTGGCCTGAACTCAACAAGAAAATAACTGGGTTTCCTAGTGGACATGGAATATTTTGACTTTGAATTCTGGTGCTGCATCTCTTCTGTAGCACAGAATTTTGTAGTTTAGATAAGAGTATTTCTGGGTCAGAAAGAAAGCAAACTTTATGTGTTTGTAATGGAAACATGTACCCTTCTACTGGGCAAAAAGAAGTCATTGCAAATGTAATATCAAGTTCTGATTGTCAAGTCAGCTTCTTTCTTGAGTTACCCCTTTATCAGTGGCAGGTAACATACTCAACAAGCCTTCCTGAAGGAGAAGGTGGTGAGTGGTTCTGTATAATTTCCTTGTCCCATTAAGGCATGAAGGGATACTGAAAACAATTCTGGGCAGGAACTGTTTAAAACCACATCCCAAACAAGTACCATTCTTTCGTGGTACTTACCTGTGAGGGTGAACTAGAACCTGTTGCTCTAGAAATGCTGATGGGTTGGTGTTGCCTGAGCTTTGCCTTCTGGATCTGATGATCAAGAACATTGCTTCTTTAGCTACTTGTGTGCTAAATTGATCTCGATAATCAAGAACACTCCTTTTAGCTACTTGTGTGCCACAGGTGCTGCAGTGTAGTTCAGGCTTCGTAATTTAGACTAAGTCAGCAATGCAGAGTTTGCATCCTGGTTCCTCATCACTGCTGTCCTTGGAACATGTCCCATGGGCATCGGCAAGCAGGCTCTGCAGAGCCTCCACAGGATTTAGGGGTGTGGAGAATTGAAAATTCGTCCCTGAAATCACTCAGTACAGACCCTTTGGTTTCCTAAGGGATTAACTCCCCTGTGGGCTTCTGTCCACGTTTAAAAAGACACAGAAACATGCAAATATCCTCTTTGACAAAGTAACCGTAACAAACTGGGGCTGGGAGATGAGGACTGAGTACAGGAATAGAGGACTGAGTGAGAGAATTGAGAACTGAGTGCTGAGGTCTCTGACGAAGAAATTCATGTTACCTTTTGACTCATTTTCCCCTGTGCTAGGCCTGTCTTTCTCCCAGTTTAGAAGGATGATGCCAATGATTGTAGAGTACTTTACAGGATACTTTAAATATTAATCATTAAGGATAACTTAGTCTGAGTGGAGCTAATCACAGTGGGTGCTCTATTCAACAGGCAGTAATATTGTTATTTTTAGAGATATTCCTAAAATGTTCAATATAAATTGTGTAGCTAGGAATATAGTCATCAACACTGGTTAAAAATTAATTTCCTGCCATCTTTCAGACTGAGAAAATTTAACTATTTCATGAACAAAGTATTAATGTCATGGATGGATACTGGGTGTGTTTTAATCTCCTTAGGGTCACATCCTAGGCGAACCTTGTTTATTTCGGTTGGAGGCAAAAGAACACAACAGTGATTTTACTCCTTTTCAGTCTTTTAACCTGAAATTCACTCAAAATTTCTCCCTCACGTTTTTGCATCTGTTTTGGAGTGGGCTTAAATGGGCCATAGGATTGTGCTGTATAAGAAAAGCAGAATTCCCTGAGGTGGTGGCATGAGAGGTGTAGAGGACAAGGAAATATCTGAAGCAAGCCTTCCTCAATTGTTCTGCTCTTCCTCACAGGCTTTCTTGAGAGGTGTCTTTTAATGTCCTGCCCCCAGGTAGCTTTTCAGCACATCAGCTCTTCTGTGCTGGGAGTGCTTCCTAACATCTGTTTCAGATTTGTTGCTCCTTTGTTTCCATTTATGTCCCTTCTCAACCATTATTATTTTTAGGCTGAAAATATTAAATTGTATAGAAAATATCCGACTAGGCTACAACCGGAGTATGTGTGAGGTAAATTTTATTTTAATTGTTGTTTTCTGTCATATTAAGAACAGGAGGTTCAGCTGCTTTGTGGAAAGGGGAGAAAATAGTTTTGTCTGTCTTCATTTAGCAAAACAAAATCTTCAGAGAGTATCTGTCTTTTTACAGACCAGCTGTTGCAGCCAGAAAAACTCCATGAGGTTTTGAGCTCAGAGTCCCCATCACATCACGTTTTTACCATCAAATCAGCACTACTACAACAAAATTAACTGATCTAGGAATGTAACAATTTCTTGTTCTAATGATTCTCTTAGTTTTTGCAACCCTTACAGAATGACAGTACCATGGGAACTGCATCTTAAGGAGTCCCTAGTATGCATCTTGGAGTCTGGTTTTTAGATTACTGGGGCTTCCATCAGTGCTGGAGTGATCAATGGGTACCCGTATGCTGAATAAAAACACTGGAATTTTTTGCATATCCTCATAATTACCAGACAACAGAACTATTGTGCATGGTGTTAAAAATAAGATGGGAATACTAGTATTTGTTTGTTAGAGTTTATGGAAGCAATCCAGTCTGTGCAAAATGAGGGCTTAATCCTGAGCAGTATGACAAACAATTAAAAAAGTTAAAATCTGCATTCTGAATATAACAGGTAAACGTTGCATTAAATAGCCAGTATAGCAGGACAACAAAATAAAGGCATGTGTACAACAAACAGACCTCTTCAATTTCTGTTCACGTTCACACTTTATTGTTGATAATTTCTTTTTTTCTTTTCCCACTGTTTAAGTTTCATGCATATATTTCTAGCTTAGTCACCTACACCTGCCAAGATGAGAGGGACACAGCAGAAGTCAGAAGTGGACTGGATCTCTTGCCATTTCCCAGTCTAAAATATTTAATATACCCTAAGGTGGTGCATGAAAGTTAAGAATGTGGCTTATGCTTTGGGGAGCAGAGGTCACCTGGCAGCCCAGAGGAGTAAGCACCTCGCTGTTTGCAAGATTGTACTGTCTTTTTCCAGTGTAGCATGTCTAGTATTTAAGCTTCGCCCCGATTCCATGCATGGGTCCAAGCCACATCCTGTTCAATGGAGTTAGCAGAACCTCTGCATAACTCCACTGTGGGGCCATTTTTACGTTCCACACTGGTAGGACATCAATAGCTCTGTACCACAAACATGGTTTTGGCTGGGCTGTGGAGGCAGCCTCCAGAGCAACTTGTGGAATTCTTTGGCAGTCAAACTACAGAAGCATATGGCACTGAGTTACTTACTGGATAATATTAAAAATAGTATAAGGCTCTGCATTTTAACTGAGGAACTATATTGCTGCTCATTAAACACTTCAGAAATGTCCATCTTCATAAATATAAAATATAGAATTACATATGCCAAAGAAAGGCATTATTACACTTCCTTAAAATGAAATCTTCCAGGTTTTAAAATGCTTAGTAATACTGGCTCACTGACATCCTTCTTGTGACCTTAAAACAAGTTTTTGTTGTTTCCTTTAAATAATTTAGTGAGTGATTGCTCAGTGATGATGTTTAAATAAAAACACAATGTGATAGTTAATCTGCGAGACAGATGCTATTAATATTGGATGGATGTAGTTTCAGAAGTATTCTGCCCAAATTTGAAGCACTAAGCTGGATATAAATAGTGGTGGATTTCCCTTATGTGGAAAATGTAATAGCCCCATTAAGCATGTCTTCACTGCAGAGTCAGGCCGTGCATTGACCCCCAGCTTTGAGTCCCAGCTTTTACTGAGATGAGGTGCAAGGAGCCAGACTGCCAAGCTCTTTCGGGCTAATGAATCCTCATTAGCTTGGTGCTCCCTTGGGCATTTCTGTCGTCTTTCACAGGGCATCTCACCTAGTCCTTTATCTCTGCAGTACGTGGAGTTGTCTCAAGTCTAAGTCATTTGGTCTCAGACCCTGAGCACCTTTCAATGGCTGAATTACATAACCCAACGATAATAATTTCAAGAAAATTATCAATTAAATAATAATGAAATAATCAGTGACGTTGTCTGGCTTTGTAGAAACAAAGAGTGGGTAGTAATGACCATGGCATGGCCTTGGAGAGGGCTCCTCTAGCTTAAGGTCATTTTCCAATGAAAAAAGAACAAATGTGATGCCTTTACAAGGTTTAGCTGTTTCTGAAAAACCTCTGTTCCTGTGAACTAAATCCTCATCAGGAAACAAGGAAAATGAGAATACTGAATGAAGGTGAAAAGCTATCTCTAACTTCTCTTTCCTTCAGCTTCATCATCCTTCAGAGACTGACAGCATCAGAGTCTGTGTGTGGGCGTGATGAATGGAGTAAAATGCAGAGCTGAAATAAGAGTCAAAAAATAACTCCACTTTGAAGACATGCTGTTGCAGGGGGCTGCTTTATGGCCAAGTCACTCTTCCCAAATGCCCACAGTTTCAGGATAAGATGGAAAAGATGTTTCTGTATATGTATGTGCCAACAAAATGCTGGCAGGTATATACTGCCTTCATTCCAGCCCACCCTTCTATTCTCCCTAGAGAGAAGAAATATTATACCTGCAGCTACTTTATATTGTAGGCTATACTCACAGCAACACATTCAATTATTTTTAAACTGTTCCAGTGACAATTCCTGTAATGGGGTCTATTTTCCCCTTTGTCCTTTGGGTGTTTTTTTAATTTTATTTTATTTTTACAAACAAAATAAAAGATGGATCAGCTAAAGATCTTTGTTTAAGTATTATTGGCATAGAGTAAATTCAGTAATATGAGAGTTAGTCCTGGAAGGATGTTAATAAGATTACTCATATTACCTACGCGCTTAATAAATTTTTGCTAGCTACTGCTGGATGCTTTGTAGCTTTAGAAACTTATACTTTAAGTTAGGGAAAATCTCAGCTCAGGACTGAAGGGAAGGCTAATGCAGCCATTAGTTACTGCCTGAAGTTTGGGACCTGCAGCTGCAGCTTCCTTGCTTTACCAAAGTCATCTTTGCACAAATCACATTGGAGTCTCACACAGGATTTAGCACAGGATTTTCTGTGCTAAGGAGTTCCAGAGCCACCACTAAAAGCAGCAATTCAATCAGCAGAGGTACTACACCAGGACAAAAGGCAAGGCATGCAAATACTAGGTCTGTTTCAGCTGTCTTCACAAAAAAGAAAATATTTCATTTTTAACACAGGAACGTCTCCATTTCAGGATTTGATGGTGGCATGAAATGCTTCTGCTGGAACACAGAGAAGGGCAATGATGGTGTGGGATGAGAGGAAGGAAGGATTGATGCTTTTCTATCCCTGTCAGATTTTGTGAATCAGGAGCCACTGTGTTCTCTGCCCACCATCCCTTCTGTAAAAAGCAGCACTAATACTCCTCTTCCCCACAGGAACTTTGAAGATCTACACATTCCTGCTGCTGAGGCACTCAGATGCAAGAGATATACACACAGACACTAAATCAGGCCTCCACAGGGAACTTGGGGACTGTATCTCAGCCATGTGTCTCACATTACTTAGATAAGAAACCTTAAAAGTTTTCTTCAGTACGCCTCTGTATAATTTCCAGGATAATGCAATCCTTTTCTTCTTCTTCCTTGGTGGTTGTTTTAAATATTAGGGGAATTCAGAAAATAGAAATCCTGTGCAAAAAATTTTCATTGTTTTAACATGTTGTATTTTTCACAATTTTTTGGCCAAAAGCAGTCTCATAATTGGGCACTAAACTTCTCACTGTATAACAAAATCTCATGCATTTCACTGAATTTATTGTCTGCTGAAAAATATTGTCAGAGACATGTAATTTGGAGGCCAGTCTGAAACATCTCTATTTAAAGACTTCAATCTTTTATCATTATGAATAATGATGGTGGTATTTATAATAAGTATTTGCAGTACTGAAATACTGAAATACGTACCATGGGTATTTGCATGTCTGAAAGCTGCAACAAGGCAAGAGGATTTGGAAGCCAAACCCAGATTTAAGGCCTGAAGTTTTTTTCTTGGTGAAAGAAGCTGGGAGTATTCCTACAGCAAGAAACTTTGAACATTCCTGAAACACTTATGAGTGTTTTACATCTCTGTGATGATTAATGAGGGGAGATGATAATACATCACAAATGCTGAAAAAGTAACACTAAAGGAAGTGGAGATACTGTGATAATGGGAAAGAGAACAAAGAGAAAGAATAAGACAAGAGTAAGAGAAGCATAATCCAGTTTGTGAGGAAAGTATGTTTGAAAGGACATGGACTAAAATCTCCACTGTTGTGGGGTGAAACTATCTTGAGATTTTCAAACCAGTCTTGCTTTTTCATGATAAACAGCACTATGATCTGGATATGTTTTCTGTCTTACTCATACTGTAATAGCAACCAGATTTCTGATATTTGGGTCTTTACTCAAAATCTTCAAATACAGAATTTCTGCACAGTCAAATTAGTTCATCTGCCATTACATTTACTTATCTTAGGTAATTTTTACAGTCTCACAAATCCTCGTCTGAATATCACTGCTGTTGTGAAATAGGCTAAAATAATCCAAATGTTTCTCCCAAAGAGCGGGAGTTTAAAATGAGTGAATCACATTTAGTATTTTGACAAAGAAAAATGAATCACAAATATGTTATAAAAACTTCATTTTTTCCCAGAGTACACCTCACTGTAACATGTACACATCAGTGATGCATGCTAATATTGAATATGCATCAATATTAGCATATTCAATATTAGCTGGGGTACAGCTGGCTGAAGGATCCTTTGAAAAGAATACCTACAAATGTAGCTTTTCTTTCCACCAGTAAGTCAGTCTAATTTCTGCAAATACATTTCTTGTTTATAGCATTTACCAAGGAGTTTTCAGCAATTGATTTTGCATGGTATTTACAAGGTAGCTGGTATGACTAATTATGTTTTATTATCATTCATTCATTGCTGCTCAAATGGAGGACCTGAAATTTCTAACATGTTGATGTTGGTAAATACTTGGCATTTCTCTCCCTGCTGCTGCTTTTGTAGCAAAAAATCATTAATGGGTAACAATATTAATTTATCAATTTATGCAGTTTCTAAACGGAATACTGTGATAAAGATGCACATTTTCATATTAAAATTTAGTTCATCATATGCACCTCTAGCTACACACAGTTTTCTATCTGCATTTTGTAGCAGAAATATTTTTTTCAAAAATTATGTGCTTCTTGTAGAGGTTTGTATTTTGTCATTCACACATTAAAATTCAAAGATTCATGGTCAGGGTTTTTTTCATAATTTGTTTGCCTAAAATACCAGACTAACATAGAAACCAGTGTCTTGAAAATTGTTTTGGTTTTTTGCACTCTTGTGATACATTTCAAAGCCATTAGAAGCTAATCTGACAACATTTTTATGTGACATGGTTGTCAGTAGGGAAAAAAGAGAAAGGCATGGGAAAGCAGTTGGAAAAACCTGAAAATAAGAGACTTCAATAGAGTTGGGAACAGCTGCTAGTGAAATACATGTATGTGTACAGAAAATGCACTGCCCTAAGGATCAGGATTTTAATAGAGGTTGCATAACACTTTAAGGTATGTTCAGTGTCTTTTCTGTTGCTGTATTTGCAAGTAGAGTGTCAGAAAACAACAGCTTGGTGAAGCAGATTGCAAATTAGGGAATTCAAGCCCCATTTCAAATGGGTGATTTAGGGCATAAGTAACACCACCCATTCTGAAACAATGGTTAATGCACAGCAAAAATCAAATTGCAAAGACTTACTCAGAACTCTGAAAAGTCATCTTGAAGTTCCAGCACCCACTTGGAGCACTTCCCTCTGTGAAGATGAATGGCTGACATTTTATGATCTGCCAGTGGCAAGACCCTAAAAGCCTTTCTTGTTCTGGGGTAATTAATGCATCTACTATCTATTTTCACACCTAATTTTTGCTGAACTCTTCACTTCGCTATAATTGTTACGGTTATTACTACACTGAATTGTAAAGTATGAAGGAGGAATTTTCTTAATTTAATTACATGGGGTTTGTATGATTGATAAAAACAGTTTGCAAATGCATCACAAATTGTCACACACTTTGGGTAAACTAGCAGGGAGATGCTGGCTGTGTGTTTAACAGTATTAGAGTGGCAGAAGGAATACAGACTTCTGAATAGTTTAGAGACAGTGCTTAGTGTGACCTGAAAAGCACTGAGAATTTGTGTACCAGGGCTCCATTATTTACCAATAAGGTGTCAAAAACTTCCTACGAAAGTTGACATTTTTAAGTGAAAAGGCTAAATTAAGAAGGTTGTGTGTGTCTTGCTGCTGCAAGGTATGTTTTCAAAAGCCACTGAAGGAATTTAGTTTCTTCGCTCTCCGACGTCGATGACAGCACACACCTCCTTGAAAAATCACTCTCTGTGCTTTGCCTGTGTTGGGGCTTTCCAGCTCCATAATCTCCCAGAGGGTACTGTTATTGCATTTTTGACAGCTGGTTCACATACCAAAATCGATGTAACCCAGCTGACCCTATATCCTTTGCAGGTCATGCATGATTCTTGTATTCACAGTTTAATAAAGCTAGGAAAAAAGACTTGCAGAAAAATACATCCTTCCCTGGGCAAAGGGGGTTGCAGCAGCTCTAAATTGATTTAATGATATAATGGAAACAGCAAAGTATCTGTCTGTGTCTTTTTTTTTTTTTTGCTATGGTAAGCCACCATGTGGATTTTGTTTCCCTCTCAGTAGAGAATATCTAGGAAGTCACAATGAAGATGACAGGTAGAAAATGAGTCTTTGTCATTTCAAGACTTGCTCACTTATTTTAACATAATTTTAAGCACATGATTTTGTCATTTCCTTTGCTTCCCATCTCCCAAAGCATAGTAACTCTCCAAGTCTAAAAATTACCAAACAGAATTGTTTTTGCTGCTGTTAAATGACTCCAGAGTGACCAAAAATTCCTTTATTTAAGATTCCTCCTATTTTTTAAAAAATCTTGGTGCTCTATTTTCTGTTTTCCTGTTAATTTTAATTAGCTCCTTAGAATTTTCTAACAGAGGATTAGGTAAAATTGCATGCAAATGTGCTGCTTTTCTTTGCTACCAAAGGAAAAAAAAAAAAACCACCAAAAAAAAACCCCAAAAAACCCCCAAAAAAGACCCCCCAAAAATTAAGATTGTGTTGGTAGCGATAGTTTCATCTGTGCCTTAGTGCATTACAAAACATCATAGGAGGCTATGCCTGCTCTAGACCAGGTCTTGACCAAATGAGAATCATGGATAGTGTGCAAGTCATTTGTCCCTCTTGATACACAAACCTTCCAAGAGGTTTTCCCTTTCTTCTCTCTGCTGTGTGATCATGCTTTTATTCATCCAGTTCCATGTCTGCGATGATAGAAGATGTTAAACCCCTCAGTAGCACAGCTGGAGTCTCTGAAGCAGCCTTTACCTTGAGCTGCCCCAACTGTCAGAGTGGAAAGGAAGCTGGAAGGCAAAAAGGAGCAGTGACAAAGGAAAACAGAGAGGAGCAAGAGACACCAGACAGCGTTTTGACAGCTTGGTGCATTGCACTGACACAAGACTGACGACTTCATTACTAACTTTATCCTGAGTGGAACTGATATGCCTGCACTCTCAGTGCAGGAAAGTAGTTTAAATGCCAAAATAATTCAGCAGGCTTTGCCTGCTTCAGTTTTCCTTAGCTATCTAGTTGTGAAGGTGCAAATATTGTAACGCCAGGGGGATTTTAGGGATCATTAGTGGTGTAAAAGTCTGAAGATGTGAATGACACTTGGCCTAAAGCCTGTGACTGATTGGTAGGCACAAATGTGGTTTTCAGCTGCAGAAAAGGAGTGAGGTCATCATCATTAGAAAGGAAAAGAAAGATGGAAACAAGATGTCTTTTTTCAGAGTGAAATCTTTGTACCCGTGCTTTCAGCTTGTTTTGCTGAAAGATTTAAATATAAGGTAAATAAAATCACAATATCCACAATGAAATGAAAAGAAACCCAAAGACTAGAAAGATTGACAGAACCATGGGTAACACAGTGAAACTTCACTGACCTTCAGTTAATTTGTTCTTATGTTCCTATTAGTGAAGCCAAAAATATGTTATTTCAGCAGTATTAATTTCACTAAACTTATAAAGAAAATATAAATGAGAGCAGAAGGGAGAAATTAACTAGTAGTTGACTTCTAGAAATAATTTCCGGTCACAACACAGTCACTTTATGAACTGTTTCAAAAAAATAACCTCCCACCAAAATCACAGTATATAAAATACTTGTCTATGTACTGAAAAAATCCTCACTTTACATTTCATTCTGCAGGGTAAGCTGCTTAAGTCCAACTGCAGCCTTCAGAGCATGACAAACAGCTGTCATTTAAAAAAGATTATCAAAAGTACTCAGAAGTAACAACAAGAAAGAAAGGAATAAATTATTTTATTTGATGAAACAAGAAAAAAGGTGGAATGGAGAAGAAAATGAAGTCTTTTGAGGTCATGTAAGGGTTTTCTTTATAAGCTTGCTCAATCTACAGCTTCATTCATCCTGTTTTCACATATTTTATTGGTGAAACTTTAGAGGAATTACCAAAAAACAACTCATTTTTCCTAAAATAATAAGATGGAGATCCACTACAGCCTCTAAAAAAAATTAAAAGGATCGAAACAAAGCAGATGAAGTTTGCAGGTCACATATCAAGCCCCCCAAAGGCAGGCTGCTGCAGCTTGTCCTGCCCTGCTTAGCTGGTCCAGGTACAGGGAGGGCAGTGAAACCAGTAGTAGAGCAGGCAGGGAGGGGATTATGGGGGCACAAAGAGGGGAAAGAATGTTTTCTACACCTAAGACATTAATTTTTTTTGAGAGGAAATTATGGGATCTTTTGATGTGCAATTGGAAGCTGAGATGAGGGTCTATGTGGATGAGAAAGTGGCTTTTATATTTGACTTTTGATATTGTCCAGAAATTCAAAATGAAAGCACAGAATTGTAAACCATTCCAAACCTTACTAATGAAATTCATAACTGTTCTGAATTAGAGAAGGATGCATCCCCTTTATGTCTTTGTCTTGTAATTTAATTAAATTGGCCTCCTTTGGCAGCGCTAATTAGGGCATGACATAAGTCATTTACTGAGTTCATTCACCATAACACATGAAGACAATAACAGAACTCCAGAGACATGGGACAATAAAGAAAGTAGTAACACTGGCTGACCTTTTTAATTTCTTTCTTTTCCAGTTTGAATCAATGAACTCATTGAGAATCATGAGCACAAGCCCAAGAGCTTCCTCCTATTCATCATTACCTGGATGTTGCTGCAGGCTCTCTTGTCTCATTTGCCCTCTGCCTCACACCGGAGTGACACTGGTGACATGACTGATCCCCTGAACTGTACACAGAGTTGTTTCACTTGCAGGCACTGGGCAAGAGCTCATAACAATTTAAGAAAGCTCTAGTACAGATTAGATTGAAGCCAACGATAGCTAAATTGCTTCATCTTTCTAACTGATGTGTTTTGTGGTTTGCCTGCAAACTCAGCCTATAAAAATGAGACACAAAGAGATGTCCACACATTTCTCACACCTTAGCACAACCCCCCTGCCAAAACTCCATGACTCAGGATAGCCAAGGACATTTATCATGGCAAAATAGATTGTCAGAACAGGCTGAACTTCAGTTCTTGTTGAGTGTTTGTGCCCTGTTGAAATACAACATTTTAGGAATAATTTGAATCATTGCCTTGGATGACCGTTGGCACAGGGTTTCCCCAAAGCCATTCTCATACCTAACATAGAATATGCCATGGTCAGAGACACCTTCCACTAAATCAGGTTGTTCAAAGCCCCATCCAGCCCCACCTTGGACTCCAGGTGTCATGGTAGTAAAATAGCAGGGCTGCTTGCCTCATCGTCAGCTAACAACTTCATAACCTCCCTGGCCAGTAATGAAAAAAAGGAGTAAAAGTCTTTGGAACCTGACTGTGATTTTGTCTGATATAGAAGGAAAGTTAATGACAGGCAAAAGAGCAGGAATCAATAGAGTGAGGGCTAAAGGCTGTATAATAAGGGGAAGGCTACACTGAGACAGCAGAAAGTTACCTTTTTTGGGAGCTGTCTTGGTCAAAACCCAAACATAAAAAGAACAAATGAATACTGCAGGTGGGAGTGCTGATGCCCTGATATCATAAAATTTTATCATGTCCAGAGCTGCCATTGTCAGCATGTAGAGTGAAGAGATTGATTTACATCCAGTGAATTCACTAGCAACCTAATAATAACATATGTTTTCCAAATAGGCCACTCTGGAAAACCTGGCTTTATTATAATTATATGTGCCTGTTAGACCTACCAGCATCTTGGATCACAGGCTGTACTCATAAATTATATTATATTGCTGATTTTATATATATATTGCGATTGCAGTTTATGTGTCAGTTTATATTTATTCCCCTGCTTGATATTATTCCTCACAATGAGAAAGATTTATATTTTTTCCAGCATTATTTTGACCTTAATAAAGATTGTCTTACTACAAAGTGAATTATGAGTATATGGACCTCTTGGGCAAAGGTGGTCTTCAGAAAAATCTGATGGAAATTTTTCAGGTGCCCCCATCTTTTGGATTTTTCGCTTTCTGAGTTGAACACAGAGGGAAAATCACACAGCTCAGACCTCATGGCCAAAGCAGTGCCAGAAAAGACACCTTTAAGGAACTTAAGTGTCTGTGTAATTGCCATCCCCAGAGGATCAGGACACAACTCTTTCTGGATTAGTTCTCTAGACCAAAGCAATGCCCACGCCAGCCTTGCTTCCACAACCTGTCTACCTCCCATTTGTTTCTGATGGTGTTTCCAGCAACAAGGTCTACAGCTCCTTAGAGAAATTCTTCACTCTGGTATCCTGGGATTTCAGGACTTTTTACTGTTACTGGCACTTTTAAGGGAACTGAGAAACTTGGTCACTGATGGTGATTCTTATTAACTTAATCCATTTAAAATCCCCTCTTTTTATATGAGGGAGTTTGCATCCTGACTGTTGAAGATTACTTAGTCCAGGCAACATCCTCAGAGCCTGCATTTGGAGGTGTTGAGTGCTACAGCCTGAAGCCGGTGGAAAATTCCACAAGGTCAATTTAACTTAAACAAGGTCTATGAAAATTGGCTTTAAGTGTGCCACAACAGGTTGAAACTAACAGAAAAAACAGATCTGAAAAAACCGGAAGGGTATTTTTAAATTTAATGCTAGCAGGGATATAATACATACAGAAATAAATTCCATAGGTCTACTTAGGTCTTAAGTTACAAGTCTACTAAGTTACTTAAGAATTTCTAATCTCTCTTTTCTCTTAGCAAGCAAATACACATTCAGCCATGTACAGTAGGAAAAAACTTCTGTTATCTTAAAGGGTTAAATAAAAATGACAAAAATTATTACTTAAAGTATTTTAGTCTATTTTGTGTTTGAAATGAATTTTTGTGTTTTTGTTTCAATTATGTTTACTACATAACTGACAGTAAATAAAACAGTTTATATATATATATATATATATATATTTTTTTTTAAGGAAACCTTAGAAAGGCAGAAAATATCTAAAAGTTTTACAGTAGGCCTTTCAATGATATAACATGGTTCAGCTATGTTCTGATCTTTTCAGTACATATCTTCCCTGTGTTAACCTTTTCTCAGCTGTTTCTCAACTTGGTCATTCTTTTCTGGATTATTGTCAGCAGCAAATGTTCTGTTTTATGTCTTGCTGGTTGCCTATTAATGGGTCAAGCAACTTTTTTCAGTAGTGCAAAGAAAAAGACAAAATAATTTTAAAATATTATTTACTATTCTCTATGGCTCTTTAAGAACAATGTTCTCTGAAAGTTTTGTTATTGGCAATATGTTTCTTAATACTATTCTCAATGTAGAGGGAGTTTGGACCTATAAGTCTTCTTACATATTAATCATAAGAGATTGCATCTAATATCTCAGACCTTTCTGTAATCTTAAAATTGCCTAGATAGATGTTTATTAACATTGGTTTTTTTAGTGGGCCAATTTGTTTTCCACAGTTGTACCGATAAAGCAAATACATTGATTTCAAAGACTTTAATCCAGATTTATACAAAAATTATTGAAAGTATTGAAATGATTGACCTCATAGGTCTTTGTGTTGAGAGACTTCTGTCCTTACAGGGCTTTTTAGCTTTCATTAAGACTCAAGGTTTTTCTAAAGCTCAAGTTAGTTGATATGGATACATTTCTTTGTGGAAACACCACACTACAAATCTTCATTCCATACAGGTTTAATTCCTCATACTATGCATATCCTGTCTATAATCTCTGTTTAGATTTGGTTTTTTTCTATCAGATTCACACCTTTCAATTTGACACAACTGTGTATATGAGGTAAAGCCCAAAACTTGCTGATCCAGAATAGCAAGCTACCAAATTGTTGAAAGCAGAATATGAGGTTAAAACTCTTGCAAACAGAAACCTAAATTTATGTTGTTCTTGATTTTTGTATTTTTTATATAACACTGTTCTCCAGAGTCATATAGCAGGAGCTTTACGTTGAGGTTCATCTCCACTCCAGAACTGGGTATAAAATACTGATCCATTTTGGTAGACTGCAGCTGTAGGCAAGAGAATGGCTGCAAGGTGAGAAATGCAGTAGTTTCACACCAGGAAATATCAACTGCTCAGTAAAAGCCTAATGGCTGTTCTGGCTATTTGATATCAGCTTTTTGGTTGTGGTCAGATAAGCACAGATTTCCTGTTCAGAGCAGTGTCAAGGATGGTTCAGTTTTAGACAGGGATAGTAGCTCTGAAGAAATAAACCTAAGTAGTAAATATGAAAGCTTTTCCTGATATAGGTTCTGCAATCTTACCATTTGCATAAATCAACAATATTTACCATGTTACAGGTAGTTTATTATGCTGACTTTAATTAAGTTGATTCATTTATATGTTGTGGCATTTGTAACAATCCCAGTACAAGTAAAAGGTGAGAGTTTTACTACCTGTAGAAGAAAGTTTTCATAGCTTTCAGAGATAAACACATAAGTTTAAGTATTTCAAAGAGTTAGGCAAATAGCTTCCATGTTTCTGGTCCTAGGTTTTGTATTTGGATCTAGATGTCTGGATGAAGTTGAGGAAAAATACAAGAAAATACATATTAAAAAGTCTATATTGGAAGTACTTTTGGGAACTCCAACAATTTATTGGAGTAAATTTGGTCTCAAAAGTGTCCACACATATTTAGAAAGATTGAGTAATTTCTTTCTGTTGGGTATTTCAGGATTATTACTCATTAAGTTTTCTGATGTAAGTATGCTACAAATGAGAATTAAACAAGTCACAGTTTTCTAGACTTTGCAAACACTAGAAACTGTGTATGACTCTGGAAATGTTTGCAGTTTTTATTGGTACATCACCCAGTGAAATCCTTACCTGCAAACACTAACTACTCAAGCGTTTAAGTACCACTTCTAATTAATGTTAATTGTATAAAATTGAAACATTATTCTTCAGAAAACTAGCATACTTCTAAGCTAATCTCTTCTCCAGCATCTTTCCTACCTTGTGAGACTATCTTTCCAACTACCTAGACAGCACCAGGAAGGTCAGATTAAAACATAACAAAACAAGTGGAAAAAACCCCAAACATTTTGATACAAAATAAAACTGTTTAATTATTGCTCCCTACCCCAAGAAAAGAAAAAGCTGCCTGAACCTAGCTGCCACATGAGTAAAACTGAGCAAGGAAGAGGTGTCATAGAAGCATAACATGGTCACGGTGAGCAGCAGCACTCTCTGCTTATCACTGTCTCTCCATGGGATTCAATAGAGGAGAGCTTAAAAAAAAAAAACCTTTAAAAATCCTTATTCTTGTTAAAAATAAAAGTGTCATGAAGGAAAGAGGACTGATGCAATTGCCATAGTTTGTTTCCCTGCAGTTCAGTGGTTTCCTGTATGAGACATTGAATTTGCTGTTCCAAACAGTTGTCCACAAAAGTTAATGGGCAGCCTGATTTTGAACTTTTGGAAATAGTTGTGTGTTGTAGCACTACCTTTTGCCACGTCCTATGGCAAAATATGCCCAGAGGACAGCCCAAACTGTTTTGAGCACTTGGTTGGTGTTTTCCAAACCTGTCCGGTTTAGGGCATCCTTCCTTGACCCTTAATGTGAGCTCTTCTGGCATGAGCTCACCCAAGCTGTGATGGACTCACACCCACAGACCTGGGTCTTGTAAGTGAAATTCAGAGTTGAAGGAGACTGTTCCAAGGGATCACTTCTCTGGATTTCTAAAGTTCAGTGGGTTCCATGTGAGATTTGACTGTAGGCATTTTATCAGATGACATGTGCCTGGAATTGACATATTAAATTGTACTTATGGTCCAGCTAACCAATTGCCTTTAGCCGGGAGATACATCTTATTTTGTGGTCCATTGTTGGTGCTTATCTTAAAATGACCTGATAGCCATCTCTTGGCTTACCAAAGGCTCTTTCTCTGAGCATGCAACCTAATTTCTGTGATTACCAATACCACAGCTCAAAGAAGGGAAGGTGACTGCTTTCTTCTTTCAGAGCAGCCTGCAATCTTAGAAAAGTGTTGTGGATATTCAGCTAAACAGATGAGAAGAGGCACACTCAACCATCAAGAAAGTTAAATAAATAGGCAAAAAACTGGATTCTAAGTTTTTGCAGCTGAAAGATATAGGACAGCTATTAGACAACAAAGTTTGCCTTGGCTATATTAGTTATTATGTGCATTTTTCATTGAGGTTTTGCACTAATAGCTCACTGGTTTGAGCAGATACTATGATGTGCAGGGCTGATAATGATGCAGCAAAGATCTGGGGATATTTTACATTTTCCAGGGAGAAGAGGGAGGAAGAGGACCTGTTCACGCTTTGGCTGTAACCAATCAAATTTTGCATGATGCCAAAAAATTAAACACAGTAAAGCCAGACCCTGTTAGCAACAAGTTGATTGCTTTAAATAAGGGAGATTTCCTGAATGTTTAAATTGAAACTTCTACTATGATTAAAGCAAAGAGAAGTACCAGGATGCTTCCTAACCATTTAGTTCCTAAAATTCTTGTGGGGTCTGGACATGACAAATTCAATTCTGATGTGCTGTGTTTTACACTCTGCAGGCTGTACTAAAAGGTAAAACTAATCAAGCTTGGGTTTCCCATGGGCTGTGCTTTAAGTTGTTTTCTTATTTAAAGTTATGGAAGTATGTTAAAACCCACGTAGACTGGGTGAAGTTTATACAAGGCAAAATGTATTTGACCATGCTTCTTCAGAGTGTGTATATTTCCACTTTTCATTATTTTTTTGTTTGTTTAATCCTTCATCTTGCTTAAATCTATATTCTAACCATATTTTCAAATGGAAGATGGGGAAGAACAGCTTATAGTTCTCTCAAGATATTACTTAAGACTATTTTTGTAGTGAATTGAATATATTTTGTAAGATTTTAAATGCAGTAGGAGAGAGAATAGTGTACTCATCAGTGCACTTCTAATTACAGGGGACAAAATATTCATTCTGCTCGTACTCTTTTTAGTAAAAATACAGAATTATGTCCCCAACCCTGTATATTAAGGGAAAGTTTATGTCCACCTACAACAATCCTTCCTGACTATTTCAAGCTCCACAGAATCAATAGTCAGCTGGCATGAAGCTAATTAATCATCATATGTACATATGGAACTGTTTACATAGCAGGAAAATGATTGAAATGGGTCTTTTCAGCAGATCTGTCTGCATCAGAAATTACTTCTGTGCTGATTATGAATGTAGTCCTCAAATATATTTTTGAAATGATAATTTTTAAATTTTCTAACTGAAAATTATGTTTCCCACTGTGGACAAATGAAGAACTATTTCTGTGCAACCACATATTTCACCATATGAAATGATCTCATCATGATTTCTGTATCCCACCAGAAGAAATATTCATCTTTAAATCTTCTGTGTCTCAGAAGTTTTAAGACTGGTTTGAATTGCTATACTGTTTGCATTTCCAAAGTTTGAATTGGAAATGTAAACAATATAGCAATTATTATTGCTATATTGTTATAGCAATTATGCTATATGCTGATTAATTGTGGAGATATTCTTTTCTGTTCATAATTAAAATCTGTCCATGCAATCTCTGATATGGTTTCCAAGTCTAGGTTAGAAAGAAAAAGCAGAAATGTATTTTAAAAATTTATTATACCATAAGTTCTGTAGTGGACATCCACCTAATGAATGACAGATAGATAATGAGTATTATTTAACCACCTGTGTCATCATTTTGTATTTTGCTTGAAAGCCTAAAGTATGTTCATAACAAATTGAAAATACAGACATGGAAAATTCATGTTTAGACAGTCTTCCAGACTCTGTTTCAGTACACATTTGGCTTTGTAAGTCCCACAGGAATCCCTACTGCTATTAGTAGATATCTACTAGATATCTAGTAATGGAAACTAAAAAAGTATTTTAAAGGAAGAAAATGCTAATCTAAATGCAATGTTTTTCTGAAATGCATTTTGTAAATGCAATGGTTTGAACACAAGTACACATGCAGTTGGGGTCTAGGTTTATATTTTCTCATTCCTGCCAGCTTTCACTGAGTGATGTTGCAATTTCAGAGAAACTGTGCCATTATTACTCCAGCCTACATGTTGGTTTTAAGTAACATTTTCCTTATACAGGGTTGTTTTGATTGGTATACCCTAAAGAACACCTGTTGACAAGTGAGCATTGGAAACCCTTTAAATTACACTCCAATTAGTCCATATGGTAAATTCACAGTGGGGTGCTGCTGTGAGCTCCTCCCTCATGGGTCTGCCTTACACAGCCAAGTGGAGGAGCTGGGATCACACAGCTTGATGGTCTTTATGTATGGATGCTTTTGAGATTAGGATGTCAGGCTTAATCCCATACAATCAGATTGTGCTCCTGTGGAAGCAAATGATGAAAACCTCTTCTGTCCAAAACAAACAGATACACATGATTAGTGAAGTAGCAAATGGGTTTAAGACTCTTTCATGTGAGTTCTGCATGCTCACAAGTCAATTTAATTTTTCATAACCCACTAAAAACAGCCATCGGTACCTATGGTGAAGTGCAAACTGGTATTGAAGGAGCCGATGAAAGAGGAAAGGTTGAAGCCTGCTGTTCTCTGTGGCCTGGACATGATGGTGAGAAGACACCAGTGAAGCGGCTGGCTTGAAATCCCCTTGTGCCTCCTGTGCATGTCAGAGCATTGCCAGGCGAGAGCCCAGCAGACCTTTCTACCCAGCAACAGGAGAGATGATGGAGGTCTGCGTGGTGAAGGAGCCTTCCCTGCAGCCATGCCCACCTAGGTACCTGCATTGCCAGCAGCAGCAAGCTGGGCTTGCCAGCGGCAGCCCCAGCCCCTGAGGGTGGCACTGCCTCTGCTGAACTCTACCAACATCCTGGTGAGCACCAGCGAGCTAAGAAAGTCCAGGTGCCTCCGTGGACCCTTTGCAGCTGTACCTCCGGAGCGATCCCAGGCAAGCAAGGAAGCAGGAGCTGCACCGCAGCTGCAGACAATTACTGCCTCCTCCCAGACTAAACAAAGGGCAGCCGAGCAGCCAGATCCCAAAGATAGAGGCTGGAGAGACTTATCCCTTCAGCCTGGACCACTCACTCAGGAGGGTGCTGTGCACGGCCAAGTGCGCGAAGCCGGCAAGTCTCGGATAATTGTGAATGACAGGGAAAGGCAAGGAAAGGGGAAAGAGCAAGTTTAGCTTTGTAAAGGCATAAAAGCATCTCTCCCTTGTGCAGCATTGTTTTATTCCCCACTCAGAGGAAGGTCTGACTCTACCCACACGGATTTTAGGCAATCCTTTTGGGGAGAAGAAAGAAGTTTCTGTGCTCTTTGAAGCCTGTGTATGCTGGTCAGACAGGAAGCCAGAGCTTCTGTCAGTCAACAGCACATGCAAAATTTATCAAGTATATTACTTGACAGAGGTTACGCTGTCATTACTAGCTAACAGGGCTCTGCCAGAGAATTTTTTTATGGAAGCATGTGCTGTCAAAGGCAAAGTGTCCATTGATTGATTGCCACAGCTGACCTAAACATACAGGGATCACTGTGTAATAACCCCTTTATCATATATAAACTGCCAAATGCTAAGTTCAATAACTCTAATGGTCTCACTTAAAGCCCCAAAGAGAGGCAAATTCAAAGGAGCAGAGGAAAATGCCATCCTTTCTGCATCCAGTGCAGCAAGGCTGCCACTCGGGATGGAGAGGTGGGACTGCGGAGCAGGAACACCAAACCCTGCTGCCTGCAGTGGGCTCAAGGGAAAACACAATCTGGTCCCTGAGCTGAGCTTTTCGCACCAAAAAATGTACTTCTTAAATATTGCTCAGATCTGTGTTTTCTACTAAACAGCATGCTATGGTTATCACAGAAATACTGTGCAACAGTCAAATTTGGTGCATCCTAGGCCTGAAAAGTGCTTAAACTTTCTCAAAGAATGGTAGGCCACTCCTTGAAGGAGTTTCCTGGCTCTTTATTAAAGCTCCTTAGAAAAACCCAAATGAAACAACAAAAAAAATCACAAAACCAAACTACTATCAACAAAACACAATCCTCCCAACCACCAAAACAATAACAACCAACAAAAGCCACACCAAACCCTGAGAAATAAAGTAGGATTTACAAAAGAGGGAAAAATAAGCCTTCTGAAGCTACAGACTACACTCTACGATCTCTATCAGCTGTTTAAATGTATCATTGCAATTGCATTCAGAGATAGAAACACAGGTAGTGAAAACAAGGCATGAATATTCCTTGTGTTGAGGTTTTCTTAGGGAAGGCAAAAAAGGCCTGACTGAGGGAAGGGAACTGACTATGATGTTTGCATTGCGGGCTAACACTAAGAGTTTGGGAAATACAAGGTTTGAGGGGGAGGCTGAACTTTTATCTGTTGATGCTCTCAAAAATAGAAATCGCAGTTTTTCTTTAAATGCTACAATGAGTTCTCCCTTCAGTTGTTCCACAGCTGTTAAAATCTTCTGCCTAGCTGTAAATGCAGCAGCTATTTAGACAGAGAACATTGGTAATGGTAATTTCAATAGTCAGGAGCCAAGCCCTTGTCCCCCTGGGGTCAATGACATAGGTTGCTATAATAAACACATGGCATTGGCCTGAGAGTCATTTCTGATGGGGAGGTCTAAGGTCTTATGGGTACTTCTGTCACAGTGTGTCCTGGAAGACTATGATAGGAGTGCAGCTGGGAATACACAAGGAGATTCTACACGAGGAAGAAGCCCTGCGAACAATTTCAGACAGAAACCACTTGGCACTGGGATTAGGTTTATGCTATTACTTTTTTTTTCCTTTTTTTTTTTTTTTTTGATTAAGCAGTCCAACTTTGGTTCTGCTCAAGCAAAGTATTTGTGTAAGCTGAAACAAATAGTCCTCGCCCCTCTCAATATAATACATGCACAAAGCTAGATCAAATTCACCATATTGCAAATCATCTTCTGGAAATCAAATTAAAAGGAAACAACAACAGCTCAATGTTATTAATAAGTATTTTATAATAACCAAAAAACCCAGCAGAAAATATCCGGGACAGATGCCCTCTGGATGCTGCACCTGTTGCTCTCTTGCCTGTTTAAGGGCAGTGCAGAGTAAGCGCTGCTGTGAGCAGAGCCAAGGAGGGGAGCAGTGTGCACTCTAGGGATACTCTAGCTTGGAGGGAGCTGAAACTGAAATTGGCAGGGCACTTTACTTCAGAGCTACCTTATACCTGTATAATGCAAGCAGAGAGCATCCCAGCTCTGCAGGAGAGCCCTCATGGGAGAGCTGTACTACAGTGGGATTTGTAGGCCATGAATGAGGTGCCCTGGAGAGCCAAGGCAATCTTTCCAGCAGGGTCAGGCATGCAGAAATGTCACAGCTGTAAATCTGGGTTAACGTCACCTGGGCAAAATGTCCAATGAACTGGAAAGCATTTACTCCTTCTGGTTGAAACCATATACAAATAGATTTCCATGAAAGTAGTTTCCTAGAGTTTCAAGCTGAAAACAAAATTTGGTCAATCAATTCAGGTAAGAATTTTTTTGCTTGTGAAATTCATTTAAGCCTGAAGTGAAATGCATTAGTCAGAGATACAGATGCAATTTTCCCAAACCCACCCTGGTCAGCCAATAACCCATCAACTCACCAGGCTGTCCTGCTACTTTGTACCAAGAGGAGATATTACCCACTTTACCCTGCCTTGTGGATAATCTTTCTGCCATTTGTTGGTAGTCACAAAAGATGGATTCAAATATCTAGGGTTTCTTCTAAAAGTCTAGACCTAGATCTAGCTACAGAGATCTGCCAGATTTTACCTGAGTCTCTGGCCATTAAAAGGCAATCCCAACTCTCTCACATGAAGAGTTCAAAGTAAAAACCAGCAGAACAATTTACTAGGGGATACAGTGACAAATCATCAGTAACTCAACGATCAGGGGAACATAGTACAAATAAGTCTCTCATAGAACAGGGACTTCAGCTGCAATGAATCACAGCCACTACAATGCAATAACATTAATTTACAATATTTGTATGAGGAAATGCTTCAGTGGGACCTGGATTAAAGTCCAGTGTGCCTGGGAAAATGTTAGAGGACATTATTCCTTATGACAGTAAGAAAAATATAGTCCTCTTGGTCAGATCTATGGGTTTTTTCATGTGCTTTCCATGCCCCATATTCTGTCTTAAGTGTAGCCCTTAGGATACTTCATCACACATGCCTGTTTGTTTTTATTCACTAGTTCCTTACAGGATAACTTCTCTTACAGCCTTAAAAGAAGAGCTCAAGTTGAAATCAGTTCCCTTCTCAACAAAGTCAGCAATTTCATTCCTGCTGGAAGTGTCTTACAGTACCTGGAAGACTGGGCAAGAGTGGCCTGTGATAACCAGCTCTCACCTGTCACCTTTCTTAAAAATAGCCATTGAGTCAGCCTTTCTTATGACTTCCCACTGGTGCTCAGTAACATTGTAAATAAACAGTGAGTGATTCTGATGGTGCCCTACAAATTCTGGCAATGTCCACAGAGAATCCCATCTATCCAGTCATAGTGATTGATGTTCTCCAGCTCATCTTTTATATTCAAACAACAAATTGTTAAGAGGCTGTAGTCCTGCACGCATGCGTGGTCCCAGTTCCTTCATGGGGGTGTTACCCACAAATAATATGTATGGGGCACTCCTGACTTGGGTACTTGCCAAAAATTCCACAGGGAAGCAGATGAATGTATTATACAGCATGACTGAGATATGATGAGATATGGACCTGTTCTAAGTGACTCAACCTGTCACTTTCTTCCTCTCTCATGCCCCTTTTTGTGAGAGTGCACTTTAAAAATATTCAGCCTCTTGTGATCGTCCTCTTAAATCTGGAAAAGAGACAATGAAAACCTTCCCATGTGGCTTTTGCCACTGGGTCCTTCATTGCATTGAGGAGCACCTCAGCCCCAGTGGTGTCAAATGCTGATGGGAGGAATCAGAAACCAGGCATAAGCAGCCTTCCAGGTGTAGGGAGAGAAGCCCGCTGGGAAAGGATGCATGACACACACTTGGAGAAGAGTCAGCCACTCTGAGCCAGTGAGCAGCCGAGGGAAACAAAATGATGAAGGAGGCCTACATTTGGAAGCAGAATGGTGTTTCAGGATCCAAAGTGCTGTGCATCAACTTCATCACCATAAAGCAAAAGGCAGAAGGGAGGCCACGGTGAACTAATAAACAGATGAAAAGCTGGCTCACAGAGGTACCTGGCTCTGCTGCAGGTATTATAGTCAATTTGCACATCTCTCTGAAGAGAGTTTTCAAAAACATCTTTTTGAGAGGTCAGCTTGCCAAAACCAACATTTTAGCAGAAGCACAGCTTGTCAAAACCAGCATTTTAGCTAGGGCAAGTACTCAGTGTGCAACTAATGTTTTTGCAGGAGCAAAACTTCCCTTATTGGAAGGTAAAAGCTGTTAGCACACCTCTTTCACTAAATCCATACCTCCCCCCTTCTTTTTGATAAAACGTTTTTTTCATCCATCCTGTTCCCCTAAAAAAACATTATTTCTGGAAAGTTCCTACCCTTCATGCAACACTATTTTCCTCAAGCAAAACTCCTGATAAAATTCCACTTTCAGCAAGCTTTTCTCCTTAAATTGCCATAGTCCTCATGCCTGATAAAAAGGCATTTTCTGTTAAGGCTCCAATTCTGATAAAATGTTACTTTTTCCAAACCTCTGCTCCTGATAAAACATTCATTTTGCCAAGATTGGCTCCTGAGAAAATGTTATGTTTGGCAAGGGCTATTCCTGATAAAACATTTATTTTTGCCAAAACTCCACTTCTATTAATTTTTTTCCCCTCAAAATTATTATTATTTCCCCTAAAGCCTCCTTAGTGTAAGATATTGGATATGACACAGTGGGTGACAGAGTAGCAGTTGCCAACAAGTCTTTTATCCACAGCCATGATCATTACCAGTGAACCCCCTGCAACATTGATGTTGAATGCCTCTTACAGTGTGGAGGCCTTGGAAGGAACAATGAAAAAGGTACTTGCACCCTTGTGCTGAAAACAGGTTTAGTTACCATATTAGCTCCTCGTATAAGGCAGACCTGACCTTATTTGAAAATTAATCAAATCAGACTCACAAACAGGTCAAAGGCAAAACACTTAGGAGGATGTTCAGGACTTTCCAATTCTGTAACATTGAACGTTCCAGCGGGGTTAAATGAGGTTGTAGACAGGGGACCAGATCACTGCTTGTTCACAGCAAACCTTTAGGCTGCCAGCAGTTTTGTGACTATTGCATCTCATTCTGCCCAAATGCACATTGGTATCTGCCACAATGCACCCCAAATTTCTCAGAAAATGCTTCTTACATGAGCACATGCACAAATCTGTTCTTGCTATTGTGAGCTGCTGTGGAGAGGGGTGACAGCAGCAAAGGGCACAGGAATCATGTTAGCAGAAGACAAGAGATCTGGGGTAACATATTCTGAAACACACCAGCCCTTTGCATTATCACATGTGCCTCTGTCTGGCAGTGCTCAACCTGCATCCAAAGCATTTGTCTACTTCCATGTCAACTGTCATTCCAGAGCTAGAAACAAACCATCTGGTGTTTTTTCATATGTTTGCAGCTGTGTGATCACATGTGTGATCAGTTAACTGTGGCACAGAATGTGTGAGGAGAGGGTGAGGACCTGAGGCAGTCTAGCCTGGAGAAGGCTCAGGTCTCTAAATGCTTCCTGGACTTACCCAAAGGGCAGTACAGAGATGGGTCCAGACTGTTCTCAGAAGAGCACCACTGCAAGGTTAAGAGGCAATGGGCACAAGCTGCAGCAAGGGATATTAGATGAAAGAGTAAATATCACCATGAGGGTGTCCAGGCACTGGGACAGGTGCCCAGAGAAGCTGTGGAGACTGTTTTTGGAAATACTCAGAACAGGGCTGGACACAACCCTGAACAGGACACAGTTCTTCTTTTAGAAGGTGGTTAGACCAGATTAGCAGAGATCCCTTCTGACCTACATATATGATTTTCAACATGTAGAAATTTATGTGTTCAAGCTGGAACCCAGACAGCAGAGAACATTTTCTTCACCGTTAATAAAAACTTTACCTTATGCTGAGTTGAATGTTAAGCAGTAGCTGGTACATTTTGTTTATTTAATATTCTTCAATGTATTAGCCTCCTGAAGATTAGACGGAAGACAGCAATTCATAGGATGAAGCATTAAAATTAGCAATTTTGATTAAATATGTTATTTATGAACCTTCAAAGACATGATTGAGAATTAGAGATATTAAAACTCAGTGCAGTCTCACATGGCAAAACTTGAAGAAAGACTTGAATGGAAGCTATAGAAAAATGTGGGCAGAGGCAGTCAAAATAGTAGTAACACCCTTTCCAGCAGCAAATCACACTGATCATTTTAAGCCAATTGAGAAACTGCATTATCAGGAAGTGCCCACTGGTTCTGGGCAGAAATTTCAGTAGCAATACTGGTTGCTCTTTCTTACCTCTATATCTGTGCTTCTAAGCCAAAAAATGGTTCTGGGTGGGGTTTTTTTGGCTTGTGATATATAAATTAATTCATCTCAGTGCTTGTACTGTGAGAGCTGATTTGGGGTGAGGCTGGTGAGCTACAAATATTGCATTCACTTTCCAGTCGGTCCTTGCAGTTCCTGTTCCCAGGTTTAGGGGTACCAAGACCTAGAGCCAGTGATGCCCAATTGTGTGACAATGTCTTTGTCTCATAGCCTAATTTAGGCACTAAAAATGCAAGGCTGCAGATGGGAGTGTCATCTGCAATGCTGAGCCCAGACAGTCCATCTTTCACAAAGAGCCGAGCGCTGAGGAGAATGCTGGACACCAGAAGTGCATTTGAATTGTGACCCTCTGCATCAGAAAAGTCTGCTCTATATTCTAGACAACAAAGCTGAAGAGTAGCATATGAGCAAGCACTCATGGACTGATCTCAGTTTGCCAACCACTGGGCTCAATACCTGGCTGGTAATGCTCATAATGAGCATGTGACAGAGAGCTGGCTCAATGTATTTCACTGCTCCCTTGCTCAACAGAGAGAGAAGGAACCCTTTTCCTTACAGTTAGCTTTACATTTGTAAATAAAAAGTTAAAATCAAATGCTTTTCTTATTACAAAGTATATGAAATAATTAATGAGCCCTCTCTTGCTTTCTTGTACTCTCATATTAGCAAAGTGACAGTGGAAAAGGTGTAGTGACATGCAAATCTTTAAATTGTTAAGCTGCCAAACATGACAGTACTACCTATGTTTTGTAAGGAAGACTGGAAAATCAGTGTTGATCCTTTCCCTCTCTCCATGCCTCAGCAGATGCAGATGTTGTTCTGAAAATGTAGTATAACCCTGCATTTTTAAGAACTTATAGAGTTCAACATTAATCTTTCACTTCAGATTAGCAAATGTAATGATCCTTGGATGGTTTCATTTGTGTTGTCTTTTCATCCCAGAATGGGAGCATTTTCTTTTCAAGAGGCACAAAAAATTAAAATGTTTTCCAGGTTATGTCATACTGATAAACCTTAGATCCATTACAGAGAGAAATGTTAACAAGTCAGTAATAATGATGGACTGCAATCTAGCAGTCCTGATGTTGCATTGAATTTTGTGAACGAAGAATAAGAACAAGATTCAAATGCAGCTGCTGATTTCGATGCCACATGCTGCAATGCTAAACTCTGGGTACCAAGGTAATGCTCTGAATATACCCCAAACCAATGTCCCTTTCTGAAAAGGTCAGCCATGAATTTTACTACACTGGCATTTAAGTTAAGGTCATGTTGACCTTAGAGAAACTTGCTTCTTGCATCCTATTCATATTGGGCTTTGAGGGGAGTAATTTTACTCATGTTAGTCTTTTGTAAATATTTTTAGTTTTCCTTTTGTAAGACCTGGCCTCTGGACAGGCAGCTTCCTGATATGTTCTTGCAACATTTCCAAAATATAAGCACGTGCCTAAAACATTTTTCAGGTTCTCCAAATATCAGCTTTTTTCAATGCCCACACTTCCACACAAAACAAAACTGTTGAAATAGAGGGTAGTTTCTTTAGCTGTTCATGATTTGTTCTCCCAAACGTGAGGCATGTGAATCAATAGGATGTGTTTTACTGTATCTCCACAAGTATTTCCATAAAGCACAGTAATGTAAAAGGTGTAAACCCACTGACAGCCTATTCCACTGATTTTTTTCAATACTCACAACCTTGCTGTCTTCTGGGTTCAGTCCTGGGAATAGCCTTTCACTATCTAACAGGAGGAGTTAGAGGTTCCCTGAAATCTCTTTATGATTCATGTTGTTGGTCTATTTTAAGAAAGCCATCCCATTTCCAAAATTCAGTCACATCTAATATCCACTGCCATGTTCACCTGCCACTCCTGGCTGCTCTTCAGCAGCTAATCTGCACGCCACATAAGCATTTAGAATTTGCAGTTAAACTAGGAATAAGATATCAGTACTTGGCATAGTTGATGACCTTTCTGATAATGACATAAACAGATTAAGAGGTATTTTTTTAAAAAGAAGACCTCCCCTGCCCCAAAACACAACAAGACTTTGCTTGTAGGAGTCATTCATCAGGTCCTGAGTCATTTGCTATTCTAAATGCCTGACACAATTATCTTATGCTTAAAATATTAGTGCGGTAAATAAAGCCATTAATGCTTATGTGGTTTTCTAGGAAGGCTTTACTAAGAGATTTCATTTTTCTATCAATCCTTGTAGTAGACACAAGTCTAGAGGCCCAATCTCTGTCTAGACATTACCCCCTTAATATCATACACATAAAGTCTGTATTGCATTTCTCCACAATAATCTATCTAGTCCACAAACAACATGGCACTAGTAAGAAGATATGAAATGTCTAGCTCCACACCTCAAGCCAAGATTTTCAATTTCGCACAAAGATAAATAAAAAGACGTTAATGTTAAAAACAACTAGACAGAATGAGGATCTATTGATATTCTCTGTAGTAAATAACCAGAGGTCAGGAGTAATGTTGGAAGTGTTTTTGAACTGTGTAGGCTGTGAATTCTCCACAATATGAAACCATTTGCCAAGTCATTTCTCTTGCTGGGAGGAACTGAAACATTGAAACAGAAAACAACTTTCTGTCGCCTCTCCTGCCTTTTGATGGAGGGAACAGGTAAAAAGAATCTTTACTGATACAGGCTGACTGGTGCTATTTGAAAATTAAAATCATGGTTTGCTTTCCTTTGGGAAGCTGGGGGGAAAAACTCTGCCATTGAACAGAAGGCAACTGATGCCTGGAGACATGAGGCAGAAGCATCAGCGCAGATGCTTGGCCTTAGCCACTGACTGAAACCACCTAGCCAGCAGCATAGCTGGCTGCCTCCGTGCCCTCAGGTCAGCTTGGCTCCAAGCTTCCTAGAGCATGAATTTCCATGACTTATAAGCTGTAGGGTTAGGAAAGACTATATGATTATATGGGTTGACAGCACTGTATTTCTACTGCTCCCTGTGACTGTTAACTGCAATGAAATTTGAAGCATTGGAAAGGGCTTCCAGAATACAAGGAAGATGCTTGCAGAAAGTATATCTTAACAATATCAAAAATACATCCCCAAACAGAAGTGAATATTGGGTTGCTTTAGGAAATTCTGAGTTCCTTTAGTGCTCCTTACATTTTGCAGTGTACCACTGCAAACGAGTGGTGGTAATAATTTTATTTTTAGTTGGTGGTAGCCATTGAAACCAGTTCTAGGCTAGAGAGGAAGAAGGCAAGGTTCACTGTCCAACAGATAAAACTTCCAGTGACTGCAGTAAAGTACAGATACTGATAATGTGTATTAGTGTCTGGAGAAAGACAGCCATGATATCTATCCTGGTAAGATAACAGTTGTGTTCCACTCTGAAGCTTGAGCCCACTTAACTTATGTCATAGGAAAAGGTACAGGGAGCAGTCTGTAAGGCAGCAGAGGAGACATACATGCTGTAAAGCACTTTATTGTAAAACACATAGCAGGAAAGTCCACTGTTGCCCTGAAGCTATAAATTCTGTTCAGCAGACATGCTATCAGAGAATTATTTTGAAAACTAACTTGGGTAAAAACTCTCACCGGTTGGCTAAAAGCTCTGGTCAACCTAAAGAAATAGAAATCATGGGGACCTTGCTCTTACTAGAAGTGCTGAGGTAAACTTCCTCATAGCTGGAAGCCTTGCAGATTAGATTGACTGGAATCTCTACTGGTAAATATTTGCATAAAACTCTGCATGTCAGCACTGACACATTCACACACAGCACAGGAGAGCTGTGAGTAAATCTAGAAAAATGATGGGAAAAGGGAAGGAAGAGTATTTTCTGAGGAGCAGGATGCTGTCAGGTCATCCAGTGTTGTCAAGGAGAAGTGGTTCCCTTTCTTGACATCCTCTCTCATTACGCTGAGACTGTATCTCAGCGTAAATCTGGAGATGATGAAAAAAACCTGTTTCTTAATATTATTTCCTTTTTGTTTTTCTTCCTTTCTTTAGAAGTTCTTTCACCTGTGCTATCTTTTATTGAAATTTGAGTTTTCCTTTGTCTGCTCCTTCTCATTCTGCCACTCATCTGAACTTCTTAAACCAGCCTTGTTTACCACTAAACCTCCCTGGGCAATGTGAGGAAGGTGTTTGTAGCCTTCAAAAAAGTCCTTTATTCATGTTGCACCTGCAAAAGTCACAAAAGGAAATAATGAGCAATTTGTTCACATGAATTTCTACAAAAATGCCGTCCATCAGTGTGCTTCTAAGAGAGCAGACTTTTCTAACAGCTTTAATTGCACAGCATAAAGAATTTACTGCAGAGAAAAAGAGACTCTCAGAAGGTTGCTTTTTCACTACAGAGTATTCAAGTTCTTCTGAAGACCACATATAACTTACTAGAAAGCTTAGAAATACTTTATTATTTTCTTTTCAGAAGTGTAAAAAAATATTCTAAGGTACATATATGGACTGAACACAGATTTACTGCCACTGGCTCTTTGTAAGGCAGCCGGAATGAGGCTGCTCGTGTACATAAATGAGTCCAGCTGGTATATTTACTGGCAGCTTTATAAGAACACCTCCAGAACTGCTGAATGCTTGTGAAAGGTAGGGTATCAAACAAACTAGACTAGACATGTGGGCCAGTTGATGGGCAAGGCACTATAAACCTATCCATAACCAGTGCAGCTGTGACTATAAAACTTTTCAGAAAACCCCCCAAAAATCAGACACACAAACATTTAATGAATTTCAAATGAAAAACCTGGAATGCTTAGAGGGATTATGTAATGATTTTTGGGGAGTTCATTATAGGTCACACTTAAAACAAGAAGTGAGGTTTAGAAGTCAATATATTTTGTTGCTTCCTTTAATCAGGCTCAATTAAAATTTCCCAGCAACAATTAACTTTCTATTTTTAAAATCACATTTCAGAGTGCAGCCTGGTATTAATATCCAGCAAAACAAGGGGACCTCTTTAATATTGCTGCCAAGAGAGAGGTAGCATTGTGGTTCAAAGGCAAGCTTTACGTATTTGCGTTAAACAGAGAAAGCAAAGCCATTTGCCTCATGTGTAATAAAAGCCTATCTGAAATTTATTCTTCCTCTAGCAGTGAAGTGCCTACATCTGGTCACTGCAGTGCCCCTCAATGAAAGTTTATGTCCTCAGGATCAATTGTTTAATTTATTTACTTTTCTCCCACCCCAAGCGTCAGCCATTGGTAGTCAAACCCTGAGGACTGATTGCAATATGTTATCATCTGCACCTTTCCTTTACATGAACAGGCAAATGGGAACTCATTATTTTATAGACATAGCAAGGTATTTGTACAGATCTTGTTGTGAGTGCACAGTAGTAGTATCTCTTCAAGTTCTGAAAGAACCAAGTAAACTTTATGAACCTGGTCTAAGATATATCTGACCATAGACTTCAGATTGGTTCAAAGATAGTGAGCAAAAATGGGGAATACTTCCCATCAAAGCTCCAGAGAAAACATTTCAGTATAGTAGCAGTGGACAAAGTAGGATTTTGTAGCAGCATGTGCACACAAGATTTATTTCTAGCACAGTTCTTGGGCAATGCCTTTGAAGAATATCACAGTGATTACAACCTGCACAGCATCCTTGTATACCTTCACACACCTTCTTTAGGATGGAGAATTTTCCCATTGCCTTTTGCTCCTTGGGATGCTAAACACCCCAGTCTGACCCCATATGCAGGGGCAGCTCAGGGGCCATCATGTCCCTGATCATGAGATCCATACTAGCTCGAGCTATGAATAGTGCTGGTTGTGCAGCCAGATACAAGGTATGTTTGTACCTCTTTGGAAAACTGCCACAGCCCATGTTTCTGAGGGACTCATAGCCTAAGTCTCCACAGAGTTTGGAAGCTACTTCACAATTCCTGAGGTGGTACTGCTGAGACAGATGAAATTACTCTGGGGACTGTCATTAAGATAAAATTGTTCTGCAAATGGAACCTGGCTAGAGCATACAGGCCAAGCCTCTATAATAAAAGGGAGGTAACTCTTTTGGAAGATCTTTCTGACTGTGTTACATTATGGGAAATGGCTGCATTTCATTCTGATCTGAAATGTTCTCTTAATACAGCCTCAGGCACATCTGTGTGGAGAATGAAGACAGAGCATATCTGCTAGCAGCGTGCAGGTGATCAGGCACCATGCAGAGCATCTTCTCCATGCACAGTTCAGCTGCTCACACCTATTACAAGCCAGACATTTTTCACACCATAAAGTTGTCCAGAGACAAAAATTTTGAGGCTATCAAGTCATATTAATAATATCTTCTTCAGCAAGAATGAAGTGCTCACTTTTTATTACACTGACATGTTACCGTTATCAGCTTCCTAACCAGGGGAGTAAAAACAGCTGAGAGGGCTGCAGTTTCCCTGTTCTACAAAGATTCAGAGGAATGAGTGAAATATAAAATAGTTGTCAGTTTGTTTTCTAAATAAATACACTGACAAACTACTCCCTGAAGTACGGTCATAGATCAACTGATCTCATTCTTCAGCTACTCAGCTATGACCTGCAATGCTTCTTCTGTAACAAGCAAGTGCTGAGAAAGTACACAAACTTCAAAAGCAACTCCTATTTGCCTGGACTTTTTAACCCTAATTTTCTCCTATTCCTGACAATCAGAAGTCTCTGTCTTGCTCTCCTATTCTTGTTGAACTGGATCAGCAGCAGAACAATACAATGCAACTCTGATGGAGCTATGTTTATTTATGCTGGCTGTGGGGCTGGCCTCAAAGCATACAAACACCAAAAGATTTGACTCAGTAATAAATACTACTAATAAGATCCTTCCCCTTGGGGTTTTTTACTCTGGCAGAAGCAAAAGAAAGAGAGGAAAGTGCATTGTTTACCTCAAACTACAGGCCAGATTCCAAATTTTTGTTTCCTGCTGCTAAAGCATAAATTGTGAGGAAAGAACAGTTTTACACTGTTACTTCAGGCTATCTGAAAAGGCTATCTCTAGCAGAACCCCTGCTCAGGCACTGTCAGAGTCAGACCATGTTAATTATCTCCCTTTAGCATTTTGAGTTTGGATTACAATTTCTTCTGCTTCAGCTGACAGACCATCTTAAAGTCCCATGCTGGATTAGTAGTGACAATCTTTCCTTCTTTGGATGAAGTCCATAATGGTGGAAACAGGGCCAATCTCTTATATCACATAGTCCCTGTCTAATTCACCCTCAATACAGACATCTATTTATTTCCTCTCAAATAAATAGATGACAAAAGCTGTGACTTGTCTTAAATACAGGACATGTTTTTTGGGAACTGCAAATCATCTGAACAGTTTTAAAGATCATGTATAAACCAGATGATGTGGCTTCAGATGGATTGGCCTAATATCCTGCTTATTTACCCAGGTAACTTACCAACTTCCAAATATCTGCTTGTGGTTTTTATTCTGATAATTTCTTCCATCAATGACTTCGTTTCATCCTGTCAAACTTTTAGTCAAACAGAAAAAAATTAAAAGTAGCAGATACAAGAGTGAACTGGACAATTCTGACTACTTGACAATTGGTGACTCAGTCAGCATGAGCTTTCCGATTTCTTTGATCAACATGAGAACTAAAATGTTCTAATGTAATTGCCAAGCACTATGAAACCAGCACACAGTGCATTTGCTCCCCTCCTTCCTGCTATCCTTTCACCACCTTAAGGTATGAAACACTGCCACTGTAATAAGAGTGGTAGTATTATTTTGAAAGATATCTACTGCATCACGCAGTATCTTTGTTAATGTTTGCTCTCTAGGTATGATGTCCTTAATGAAAATTTACTCACTCTAATTTGGCATCATCATATTTAATTGTGGGTGCAGAAAGGCCTTCAGTCTGCACCCTTGCTGATTGCTCTCTTAGAGATGCGGGATTACAATAAAGATACTGGAGTGTGGGCAATAGGAGCTGCAGTGCGAAGAACTAACAGTGCTGTGCAGAAATATTTGCTAAAAATAACAATGACTTGGATGCTGAGTAAACCATACAGCGATGTGGAACATGGCCAGACTTCAAACAAATCTGGGTACTGGAGTGTGGGCAACAGGAGCTGCAGTGCGAAGAACTAACACAGTGCTGTGCAGAAATATTTGCTAAATAACAATGACTTGGATGCTGAGTAGACCATACAGCGATGTGGAACATGGCCAGACTTCAAACAAATCTGGTTAAGAACGGTGGAGTCTGATAGGACTGTCACCAGCCTCTGCATCTGACACCATTTCTGTGAAACCAAACACTTTTAGGAGAGTTTTTTTCTCTTTCTCCATTACTGGCACCAGAATACCCCTATGGCACCCCGGTAAGAGTTTTTTCTTCAAGTGAAATTTTAGAGGTCACTGTGCTGGCCGATCTCAGACACCAGTCTAAGAATCTCTCCTGAGAGATCTATCCAAGTTATAACCTGGCTGGGTTTGTTTTGCACACAAGAAAAATTTGGGTGCATATCTATTTGTATCACCCTGTAACAAGAGTAACTTGCTTGAGACTGACATTGATTGTGTTGGTACCGTAAATATCTCAGCAATATGACATTGCAAGCCACAATACTACAATGTGGTTTGCTAATCCAGCAGTGTGTTTTTCTAACTCTGTGATTTATGTCAAGGCTGTATCAATCAAGGATTGTAAATGCATAAATCTAATTGGTTTTGTGATTTGTTTTTGGAGAGTGTACTGAATACTAGCTGCAATAACACAGTCCAGGCTACACATTTCCAGAGGATTACTGAACTTATTACTCTTCTTGGGTGGTTAAAGTCAGTCAGTCACACAAATACCTTTATAGCACTGCATAGAGAGGGCCATATTTTTATGGTATAGTATATGGAAGAGATAATTTCAATGGATAACGGCCTCCCACCACTTCATAAATGCTGAGGCAAAATCAGGACTTTATGGAAAAAGGAAATTGATCTCAAGACAATATTCTATTGCAGTTGCTGAAGATCACAGCTATGTTATTACAATAAGTTCAGCCTACTATATGACAAATGAAGGGGAGCTAGCTATGTCTTGTGGCCTTAAATCTGCAGAAAGAAGCCTAGGAGATTGTATGTGTAAGTGCAACCAAAATGCTCAGCATGCATAGGAAGATGAAGATCACTGGTTCTGTGTTAATAAATATCCTGCCATGGCGCTATTGCACAATCCCGTGTACAGCTGAAGGAGGAAAGGCTAACAGGGAGTTCATTTCAGTGGGACAGGCAGAATAAATATAATGGATAAAGTCTGAGATCTAGTGAAAAAATGGGAATTTTCTCCTTGGATCTTAACCTACATCCTTTGCTAGTTTCAACTCCTGCAGATGCCTATTCATGCTGTTTCTCAGAGATAATGACTGAATGTCAGGCACAGGCAAAATCCTGTTTACGCTCTATGCAGACACCCTCACCCAGACGTGCATGGTTGTGCAGCACAGCTGGGCCAAGGCTTTACACCTCTGGCAGCCCCAGTCCTGCGTGTGGGCTGCAGGAGCCAGGCACACTTACTTTTGCTAACTTACTGTCTTCAGCTGGGCTGCTGCGCATGCCGTACAATTAGGGGCCAATCAATCTCAGAAATACATATCTGATGATGTCCTCCTCCTGAGCAATAGGAGGGAGTATAGGAATTTTTGCATTGGATCTGTGGGTTGGGTCTGGCCATGATCCCTGACAGGTGCTCAGCAGATGCCAGCGTACCACGGTTGGCAGATGCGGGCTAATCTCTACTCCACACGCATTAGGCCTCATCCTGATCTCAGGCTTAAACTCTGAATCGAGAGGTTTAATGGCTGGATTGCTTCCAGTGGGTTACTATTATTTATGTAACTGAGTTGAGGTTTGTCCACACAGCAAGATAAAAGCAGGAGGGCATCCTGTTTTGCAAGCACTGGGTTAGCACAGGGACTGCAGCCAGGTCAACCCTTTATACCAAATGGACTAGACAGCTGAGTCAGGCCCTGACCCTGAAAAATAATGTGTTTAAAGCAATCCCACTGAATTTTCCCAAGGAACTGGAGTGTGTCCATGATATTTCCAGTGTTTTAGCACTCTGGCCAGCTCAGAGTATGATGCACGTAAATGGCAGGAGCCCTTCCAGCGCCTGGTGCCAGGCACCTCCCTGGCCTCATGCCCCTGCTTCCCAGCAGGACAGCAGCTGTGCCTCACCAGCCTTGCCTCCACTGGTGCACTTCCTGCTGGATCCAGACTGCAGGGAGGGACAGGATCTGCCAGATTTCCTTGACACAAAAGCCCGTGTCTGGAGTATGCAAGGTCTCCAGCACAAGATTTAGAACTGATTCAGTCTAACCCTGCAATGCATACAGTGATAGGACTTAGCAGGTTGTTTTGCCAGGTTTAGGTAATCAATTATCTTGTTGGGAGAAGTCCAACCAGACAGGTGTTTATTAATACTAGAACCATACTTTCTCAGGGCATTTGATCTCATGAGCTCCTGATGTTGGCTCCTTAGCAAAAAAAATTGTCAGCTGACATCCTTTGTTTGAAACATGAATCTCTTGTATTTCACCTCCCTGCTCACAGGTGCTAAAATTAAACAGAAAGGGTAACGTAGGGTTTGCAAGGTTGTCCATTCTAGGCAGAGGGAAAACTGCGTGAGGTTGACCTCGTTTTCCATTCCAAACACTCAGAGGCATGATTGGGATGTGCGCCTTGGGTGGCAGATACTAGGGGGAACACAGATGAGGGGACCCCTAACTTCTGGTGGCATAGCAGGATTACAGGCCTTGGAGACTCCTTTTCAACCTTGCTGGATTTGATAGAAGTGTCATTTTAAGATGATGTCTGGAAAGGCCCATGAAAAGAGCTTAAAACTGTAAGATACAGGGTGGAACAGGAAGTATAGCCACTTGCAACCCAAAGTGGCAAAGATTTATCTGTGTGTTTTATTTTACACATGTGATCAAGAGGCTGGGGAGAGACTGGTGGACTTAGAGGATTTTGAATCACATGCATGAATGTTTTAAGCATCCAAATGGGACAGGTATGGAGTCATAAATATATGCCTTCTTTTTCTTTTTTTCCTTTATTTTTTCAGAACTTGGTATGAACAAATGAAATTGTTGTTCCTGCATCTGTTTTACCAAATTAACCCTTTATGGATTTTTTATGGTTGCTGTTCTCCAGTACTAAAACTGTTCTGATATCAATATGTATTCAAAGATAACTCCCTTTAGACAACCCAGATTTTTTGTGGTTTTTTTGAAACATGCCACAGTGTTAAGATGCTATTCTTAATATACATGCTATATATTAAACATATGGATCCTTGAAGAATTTGTCCTTATATCTTCCTTCCTGTCTAGTTGAGGTATTCTTGAATGCTTACAGCCCATGTTTGTTGCTGTAATTAAGTGGAATTTAGGGTGGCTGTCAGGGTGATTAATGGTAGAAGTAGATATTTTGTCAATACAAAGGAGAGTACTGGAATAGTTTGGCAGTTTGTTTTTTTGTTTGGTTTTTTTTTTTTTTTTTTTGTTTTTTTAATCATTATGGCAGTTTTGCAAAATTTAAAAGTTATTTCCAGAGAGATAGAATGGAGGGAAGAACAGAAATATGTTTGTGCCTTTGGAGGAAAAATATTCTTTATTCATGATGCAATAGATTAGTGAAACTTCATCATAGGTCAAAGTTTAAGGAGAGCTCTTAAAGTTTAAAAAATTTTCAGGCAGTGTGCATCCTGGAGAACTGCTGGAGGTATGTCAGTCACCTCAGCTGCTCACTTCCAGTGCAAGGCCCATCTAGGCTTGGTGAACACAGAAATTTCAGCATGGGATAGTTACTTGGTGTGACATTCAGTGACCAGAGATGCTGGTACCTTTTGGTAGGTGTGTGACTCACCAAGTCTTTGCCTGTTATTGCCATTCAGGTGAAAGCCTGAATCGCACGGGCTTAAAGCTAGACCCTAAAGGATGAAGGAAGTGAGCCCCTCTTCCTCCAAATAGCAGCCAGTGTGTGAGTTACCAGAAGTGTAAGGCAGGTGGGAAATTAAGTAAAAAACTAAAACCCCAAACAAACAAAAACCAAAGAAAGAAAAAAATATCACTGTTTTCCGTGCACAGAGTGACTTCTAGCAGACTAATCCTGAGTGCACAATTGTATACCTGCGTTATAACACAAGAAGTCCCTTCTCTCAAGTACCTGTTTCACAGCCTTCAAGAGGAGATTAGCTCTGTAACCGAGAAGTCTGCAGCCACGAACCTATTCTGCAAACCTTAGGAGAGGGATGTGAAATTCTCCCCCTTTCATGGCTGCAAAGACAGCAGGCATTTGTACATCTGTGTAAAAATCCTTTGGATTTCTTTATGTATTCAGAGCGTGCAGATCCTTTATTCTGCTTTTAAAAGAAGGTAAATAGAAGAAATGAAAATGATAGGTGTACTTATGTGTTCCTTGTGTTGTTATCCTTCTTCTCTTTTCTACTAGATCTCACTTCAGAATTGATATCTGGCTCAACTACTTGACAAATCTGCTTTCCTAGCTACTGTGTTTGGTGTGTTTGCTACGTGATAATATTTTTTCTTTGTAAATCTCATACAAATTGACTCCATTGTAGTATCAGAAAAAAATGTCTGAAACACTTTCACTGACACAGGAAACTTCCACAAAACCTTTCATAAACAAGAAAATTAGCTGTAATTTTTAAGAATGAGCCTTTTGTGGGATTACTTTTTTCCGACTTCACTCTGACACTGCTTCTAAAATATCTCATTTATCACTAACCAGGTAGAAATATTTTTTGTGTGTGTTATTTTACAGTGATATATGTATAGACATAAATAATTTCAGGAGCCAAAAAAATGCCAGGAAAATTATTACTTCCAGTGCTAGTGTTGAAACAGTGCCAAGCCTAAAGTTTTGTAAATTAGGCTGTAAGTGTGAAATCCCTCCAGCTGTTAAAAGTATTCCATATCTAATTATATGCACAGCTTTTCAGACTATTCTCTCCATTTGGATAATCCTGAAATTACATACTGTATGCCTGGAAGTGAGGACCACATGTGTTCTGTGAAAACATCCAAAAACATAAAGAAACCAAATAGTCAAAATAGATAAGCCACATTTTTGTATGGTTTTGTATGGTTTTGTCAGTGTTTTCCTATGTGGCTTTCTTTGTTTTCAAAACATTTCTTTCTAAACACCATTTACTGTAATGTGCCCCCCTGTCATTCCAGATGCTGCCAGTAGTTATATGTAAGGAAGTGACTATTTTTTAAACCTATTTGTACAGGAGGCTAAAACAACAGCTGCATGAGAGCAGAGAAGCACCAAAAGAAGAGGAACTTTTTTGTAGTCACTGCTTCAGCCTTCAGAAACCAACTGTGAAAGGTCTTTGTGAACACCAAATAGCACAGTCAGAAAGGGGGTAAGCTGTGCATTTCGTGGAATAACTTAATCAAACTGATGGGAATTGCATTTTTTGAAATTAGTTATGAAACTTCCTGGTTGTATCTGACCCTCTGCATTTTCATATTGCAACAAAACTTATTAACGTCTTTATTACTTATTAGCAACTCAGTGCAACAGCAGGGTGCCAACCTAAAAATTTGCAAACTTTGCTGGATTGATCCAAAACTAAAGCTGCCACCAATTAGGGCCAAGCATGCCCTTGCAGTACCAAACACCACCTCTGAGCTGATACCCAGACCCTGGGGAAATGACTTTTTTTCCCATGGAAAATGGCCTTTGTTTGCAGCCACTCACACGGGCAGACACCAGGGTGCCAACCTAAAAATTTTCAAACTTCACTGGATTTCTCCAAAACTAAAGATGCCAGCAATTATGACATAATGGCAATTATGGCAGTTATGCCAGCAATCTCCTGAGTAGGAGCCTAGTGACAGAAGCATTAAATAAAAACTAAGTCCTACACCTTAAAAAGAGCAAAATGTTGTCAAGACTGGGAAGAAGCAAAAACCACTTGCCTTCAAAAACATTTGTCACCATACTTTCATTGCTCTCCTCTGGTTACCTTACAGTTCTGTACATTCCCTAGGAAGAAACTTATATGTGTGTATGTATATATGAGGCTTATATGTGTGTATGTATATATGAGGCTTTATTTATTTCTTTGTTGTACATCTGAAATTTTCTAACACAAATATGTGTTCTTCAAGACCATGGCTCCTATTGAAGACTTTTCCTGTGTCACTTTTTGTTTGAACATACTTACACTGTATACATATTTTAGTAATTTTAACTAAAAGCAAACAAACAGGAAAAAAAGTAAGCAATTTACCCAATATATTGTCCCATATGAAAAATATAATTTTGATTCAAAGGCCCTTTGAAAAACAACCCTGTAGTTGACAACACATACAGCTGGCAGCCTGGACTGTCTCTCCTATTTTGCATTTTAAATAGCTTTGGAGTTAAATGCATTGAATTCAAAATACTGATGAAGGACTGATTAAGTCACCCAAGTAAAGTTGCACTACCTTGCAAGGTAAACTGCTTTATTACGAATACACCTAGCAGGGCTGGCACCCCAGCATCAAACTCATGGAAAATTCCACAACGTATTACAAGCAGGGATAGCTTTTCACTCCTTTAACTAGGTCCTTTCTCTGCAGGAAAGAGGGACTGCCTGTCCCCAACAAGGACTCTTGTCCCACTGCGGTTTCCTTCTGTGACCTGTGGTACACCCCTTCCGGACACTTCTGGACTCATGGACTTGGAGCTGAGGGATCCCCAGAAGAATCAAGCTGCAGAAAGGTTCCATCCTTCTGATTCCCCAAGCCAGACCCTCTGCTGCTCGTAGTTTTGCCCAGTGGGGAAGAGTAGAGAGCAGAGGCAGATGTCAGCAAGGAAAAAACAGTGTAAAGGGAAAGAGCATGGGTGAGAGACAGCCTGTGGTGTCAGCAGGGACTCCAAAGGCACAAGGGACAGAGACTGTAAATTCTGGGGAATGTACCTGAGAGCACAGGAATGCTCAGTTTTTATTTTATGAAAGACAAGTATAGACATTTAGCTCAAAAAGGCTTTGAAAATCAATGCAGATAGTAAGAAAAAGCAGTGAGATTTTCAAGTTGCTAAAGGAAAGAGCTCTGTACAGCATATCTTCTCTCCATATCATGGTCCGGTCTGTGCTGTTCCCATGGACTGCTGCTCTCCTCCTTGCTGGGGTCTGCACCATCTGGAGCCATGCCAGACAAACCTGAAGATATTCCGAAGCTCAGTGAAAAGTGTGGTGGCTACCTGCACTCCTGCTACATGCTAAGCAGAGCTGGAAAACATTTTGAATTTTCCAGAACTTTCTGCCTCTGGCAAGGCCAGGAAGTGTCATGACTAATATTATTTGGAAATCCCTGATCTGCAAAGACAGGGCTCACCACAACCAGAAAGCAGAGCAGTGTTAAGAGTTGTAGGAGCAGAAAACACTTTTACAACCTTCCATGACGCATCTATGGGTTTGCACACAGCCAAGGTTGTAGCTAAGTCAGAATTACTGAAGTGCCTACACATGTGAACAAATGGAAAATTTTGAGGGTTGAAATGTTCTGAAGTAAAAACATTTGGCACGTTGACCCAAGGGTCCATTTATTATTCAGCTTGTTCTGTACTACCAAGTGTGACATTGAGTTGAAAATAAAATTCTGAATAACTCGTTCACCCTGGACTTTATTTTATCTTTTGCTGCACTGTAGTAACTTTTGAGCAAGCCTGTTGATGAGTCTTTTTAACACTCAGAACACTGCAGAAGTGACCTAGCTGTTTTCAACAAGACCAAATTGTTCTCAACAAGATCTCATGGTAATTAGCATATTTTTGTGAAAGATTTCATTGTTAATTCATTTTCAGATAGAAAATTTTCAAGTAATAGTTTAAAAGATCTGGACATAGAAATGTTGTTCTTATTTTAATGATCGCACCCTAATTTAGAATATCCCACCCGTGTTTTTACATGCATTCACAGTATTTATTTTGCTTTCCATGATTCCCATTCATTAAAAAAAAGCAACAAAAAACCAAAACCCCAAGACATCACCAGCATATACATCTGGACTGCAAAACCACAGCATTCCAGGCAAATCCAGTGCTGTAGTCCTGCCAGAGGGCCTCAGGAGTGCATGCGTATGCCATGTAGTCAACATAAAATCACTTCAGATTTAATGCAAATGAAATTTGCTTGGTTGTTGACTATCAGCTCTATCTAACACATGGTATATTTAGTAGTTTTGGTCACTAACCTATGAAAAAGATTGTTGGAAGGGTTTATTGGTTGTTTTGATTTAATTCCAATACATAAGAACATCTTTGTTTTGCTGCTGCTGTGGTTAATCATTGCCATATTGTAGGATTTCCTTGATTGGTTTATATGTATTACATTTCAGTTTTCTAATTCTAAGAGGGTGTTTTATTTATTTTCTTGCCACAAACAATAAACACCCATTATATGTGTAGATAAGGAGAACTGTACAGGACAATACCCTGCTATAAACCAACAGTGAAATAAAAGTGCATAGAGATGCTATGCCAAATAAACTAAGGTGATGCCTTAAGATTTAATGCACAGGAGCTGGGGCAGTTAGGCACATTAATGCTTTAATCTGATCAAGCTCCCATCCAAAAGCTGCGTTTTAAAACCCTGGCAAGATGATTCAGGGTATTTTTGCCAGACAAAGCATCAGGCCTTGAGCATTAAAATGAGCCTGCCATTTACAGCATGCTATGTCAACAAAAGTCTTCCAGGAGACCTAAATAAACCAGGGATGTCGGCAGGAGCAGGAGGAATACGAAAACATCTGCTAGGCTGTCAGGGAAGTTCAAAACTAGCTAGGTTGCTCTTCACCCATTCACTACCACAAATGGAAAAATTGACCTTTCCTTGGATCAAATTCCTTTCATTTCAGATATTAATCTTTATATTCCAGTATATAAAGTATAAAATCAAAACCGACTTTTTGTGGCAAAACTCAAAAGCACATGTATCTTGTCATTCACTTTGGAATCAAAATGTTTTTAAAATCAGCACATTCCTCAGAAACTTTTGATCTTGACAGAGCAGCCTATCTATTAAAAAATTTATAGCGAAACCCACTATGTAGCTATGTATAGCCAGAATAAAAACTCATTTGACTTTGCCTTTTGCCATGCATGTAAATATTTTTCCTGTCTGTAGCATATGTTTATGCCACTTTCTTTAAATTTGAAAATGTTACATCCCAGTCCTGCCACTTGCACTGTGTGAGCATGTTATTGCACCTATGTATCCTTTGAAGTAGTGCCTGTTTAGTAGATTAGTCAAGCATATGTGACAAATAGATTTTCTTTGTGAAATATATTATCTAATAAATCTTTGATATACGACAAAATCATTGGTGTGTTTCTGGTTGCCTTCAGTCTTCCTTTGAGATCAGAAAAGAAATGTTGTGATAAAATAATCAATCAAATACATCATAACTTTTTCTATCAGACTTTAATGTTTCAAGTGTGTATTAACCTCTACTACAGTAAAGGAAACAAAAAATCTTTTCCCAGATTTTATAAAATTACTTTCAGCACCAAAGAACTGCAGCCATCTAAATCTTACAAGTCCATTTTTCATGGGCAATGAAAGTGTAATTGCTGCAACGTTTACATATTTGGCAACTGCCACAGCGAGTCCTTAAAGCTCCAGAAAATGGATAATGTAGAAGTTCTCAAAAAGAACATAACTAATCATAGGATAAACAAAACTATAAAACTACTTCTCTCAATTTGAAACATGGCAGTTAACTTTAAAGGAAAAAGAAAGGCAGGAATTTATTCTGCATGTTGTGATGATGTTCATATAGAGTAGGTTCTATATAGCTTCTTTGAAATAGGTTCTGTTGGTGCCAATAAGTTATTGTTTCTTTGAAAATTTTCCTTTTCTTGCATGAAAAGTAAAGAGCTGTAACAACTTGGAGACAATAGTACAGTCCTTCCTCTGAGGCCTACAAGTGTCAGGTTGACAGGAGATATCAGGACCTGGCAGATCCTTTATAATGCTAGAAACTGGGAACAACTTTCTTGTTCCTAGCTGCATTCAGTTCAACAAGTCCTGCCCCAAGTTTGTACCAGAGTTGTAGATGAATAGTCTCCAAAATGCTGAGCACCTGTTCCCCTGAGGGTCATGTCCCCTCCTGTCACACAAAGCTGACCCAAAACTCCTTCTGTGCATCACATGGTCTGGAGTTAGTTCCTCACCTGTTGCTGAGTGTATGTAGAATTCACTCAAGATACCAGAATTCACTGTGTACATCTAAGCTGCTTAATGTCCTTCCCTTTCATCTTGTCTTGAGAGCGCTGTCTCAGATAAAACAGATTATTTCCGTCTTATTTCTTTCTACTGCCCATAAAGGAGGCTTGATATGGCCAGTTAAGAGCTGGGCTGTGTCAGCATTAGAAAATAAATTGAAGTATCCTCTTGTAAGAGGAGAACAAAGCAGTTTTGGTGCTCAGCCCCAGCATCAGTACTGCATGCTCTCATGATTCACTTCAAAACCATGCTGCTGCCTGCAACTAAAATGCTGATGTAGGCACAGTCTCGACCAGACAACTTTCACAAGTCTAAAATGCATCAGGTAAATCTTGACCAATGAACATAAATTTGGACCTTACCTAAACACCTGTCTCTTCATGGATGCATTTTGAGACAATCCAAGCTAAAGGAAAAGAACATCATCCTTTTCTTATGTTAAGGTGCAGCAATTGAATGGCCTGTCCTTGTCCTTGTCTTAATCAGCTGAGGGGATGTAGAAGCCGTGTATACTTTTTGGGGGACCTTCAATGCCATCAATATTCCTGATGGTGGAAGAAAAGCAATGAGGAACTAAACAGACCATGCAAAAATAAGAATCTATTAAAAATGCAGCATTACAGTTTATAGTACCTGTTCTTACAAATCTTCTGAGGGGAGGGGAAAATTTGCATTTAAAATTATGTATGGAGCACAAGTACTTAATATACAGGACAGTGTACTCTCTGAGTAAACCATGAAGTTGAGCTTAAGTTGCATAAACCCTTGAAGTGGCAGCTTTAATTTCTTATTCATCCTTCTCCACTGAATATGACATCTTAATGTAAGTACAGAGAAGCTGTGAAAAACAGTTTGTTGGAAGAGACAGGCAGTTAAGGCAGTGATATGCAGCCTTTATCTGTCTAAACTGTACTTTCTAAGCCTATATGCCAGCAACTTCCTTGGAAACTGTGCATACATTTGTGTGTATGCCTGCATAGCCATGTGTAACAGAGCCCTGGAGATTGGATTACATCTGCACATCCTTATCTGTCTGCCATGGCTTCTGCATCTTCAGAGTAGGAAGATGTATTCTTGTATCTCTTTCTAGTATAATTTGCAGGGCTGCTTGGTCATAGGAGAAGGGCTTTGGTTCCACTCAAATAATAATTTTTTGATTAGAAAAAAATCTCTGAGCATGATTTCATCTGCTCTAGCAGGCAGATCAGCTATTTATACATGCAGACATACGTTTCCCTTTATCTAATGAGTATGCCATGTTGTGGTCTCTGGCTGCATGGCCCAGCCCAAGATTCTTTGAAGCCAAGGGAAAGACATTTGCTCATTTGGCAGCAGCAGGATTGGGCTAAGACATAAAAAATTGTGTAAAAAGGCCTTTCCTGTAGAATTCCTGGTTTCATCTGAAGGAAGTAGTGCTAAATATTTCACAAGAAAGCCTGATCCTGCAATCTAATTTTAGACATGATGTAACAGGAGCATGTACTAAACAACAGGAGAGAAGGAGGGGAATTAAGGACAAGGATAGAAGTAATAAGAGCGTGTCTTTCTCCAGCCTTGTTATTTGTGCATATTGGTAGTTCTGCTGAATGGGAAGATGTAGTTATCAACTTATTTATTTAGGACTTATTTTGTCTTATGTTGTGACAATACAAGGAAACGATGCCTGCTGTTGTGAAACTTATTTTCTCCTTTCCTGAAAGAGCGTTTCTTCACAGGTATAATGAATAATATGTACAATGTGTACAATTTTCTGGACATTGGTGCTGACTCCCTCTGCCAGGCTCTGTGCAGCACCCACCACCCAACAATATTTGCTTCATGTACATGGCAGATAAAGAGCAGCAGGCAGAGTGGGACCAAGCTTTTGAGAGAGCTTTTTTTCTCCTCTCACGTACCAGGTCACAAAGCACAGCCTTCAGCTTAGTCCTGGAGGTGGGTACTGGGAGCAGTGGTTGCAGAGGACCTCAGAGGAGGCCTGTGCTGGCTGGGAAGAGGGCAGGGTGTGGAACGTGCAGGCGTTTGGGGTGCAAAAGCACAGCGGCACCAGCGCCCTTGGTGACCAGTAAGACCACTGTTTTCATGTCTGCTACAAGTCTCTGTTTCCATGGCTTTGGGGTGAATAAAGCCAGTTTCCACTTGCAAAATAAACCAGTTCTTTCTTCAAATGAGCCTGTGTTCCCTGCCCACAGCTACAGCAAGTGTGTGTGCTGGATTAAGCGTGGTTCTCATAATGTGGGAGATGCTGCTTTGCACAGAAATCCATGGAATGGCATTTTTTCTTCAAGTGAATTTTGCAGCTTCTGCAAGCCAAATCAAACATTAATAACATTCAACCAGCATTTCCATATGTAGATATTTTTTATCAAACCACAGTCTTTTTCACTGTTATTTTTCAGTATTGCTTTGGTCTCTTGCACGTATTATATATTGACCAAAGTAAATAGAAGTGTAGCTTTATGAAACATTGCTTCACATTTATGGGTATTTTTAAAAGTTTCTGATTTTGTTACTCTTGCCAGTGCCAGTAAATTTGTTTGAAGTCCTTCACATGTTGCTTTGTTTATAGTAGAAACACCACATTTTGCTGAGGAGCACATCTCCCTATTAAAAAAAAAAAAAATTAAAAAAAAAAAAAGAAACTGAAGTTTTATTAAATAAAAGGATTCAGAAGACTCAGTTGCTCCAAAACATTTGTGTGCAGGAAAAAAAGTTTGTGTCCGTTTTCGTTAATGATCTCATGAGTTTTACAAGTTAAAACTGAAAGCAAAAAAACCAGGACTGATGCTTAACTGGCAAGAAGCCAGTACAATGAAATTAATAACATATGTTGAAGAACCCATTTGTAACAATTTTTCCATTTAAAGAAAAAAAAAAGTGGCAGCTTAAAACCACTGACAAGACTGTCTTTCTTTTTTTCTTTCTTTCTCTTCTTCCCTTCCCCCTTTTCCTTCACTACATAGGACACTGGCTTGTATCCAAGTGCGCAGTACCAAAATTGTCTCAGAGTTCAGATTAATGCTTTATGCAATTTTAAGTGATCTTCCTGCAGCTGCTGCTCAGGGAAATATTGTACTGGACGTGTCTGCTCTGAGGAACCGGTGGCAAAACCACAGATGCAGCAGCCATCCCTTGGCAAGCAACAGATGTGGTGTATGCTGTGTTCAGCCCATCCTCAGCACTTACCTTACTCCTGATGAATGTGTGGGGCACTGACCCAGCTCACTGCCATCCATGCACAAACTCAGCCTTAAAGCCCTTGGCTTGTGAGATTTTTGTCTTGATTGTTCTCTTGTCACATGCAAGCAAATCTTATTTATTGATACCTGAATTTAAGGTTGAGAAGTGAGGACCTTGGCCTAAAGAAGGCTGTCTCTGTCATTTCCATCTGGTATTACCTCCCTGTATTTTTATCTTCCTTCTCAGTCATTATGTGTTTTCATTGCTGTTGGGTTTGGTTTCTTTCCTCACTCCCTCTAGAGACTGTGTTGTATGTCCTTTTGGGGAACGCAATCCCTCTTGCTAAGTCCCCCCGTCACATTTTCTACGTGAAACTCCAGGCACACCAGGGCTTCCTGGGATTCTCCCACAAAGAGTCTTGAGTGCCTTCAACAGGAAGCATGAGCACAAATTGTTTTGGTCACTAGAGCTGAAGGGAGGAAAGCATTGTGATTTGAGAAATTGCTGCTTGGCATAGGGGAGACACCTTGGGTTTTCAAACTGGCCAAGGGAGCTGGGGAGGTTCTTTAGGATACCCTGGTGGTTTATACCCAGGGCACAGGGAATTACAGGAGAATTCCCAGCTGTGGGAGTGCATTGAGATGCCTGGAGATACTGGGGTATTGGGAAGTGAGTGAGTTCATAAGGTAGGGAAGTTAATGAACCTGTAGATGTCCAACAGGTTGGAGGCATTGAATGACACTGAAGAATATTTGGGAAGTGAAGGCTCCACCCCAATGGGGACACAAAGCAGTTAAAATAAGGAAAAAGAGAGTTAAAATTGCCAGATACTATAAATGAAATTAAAGCTTTCGAGGCAATTAGTGTTCATGTGGGCTGGAAAAATAAGTTAAAACCTTTGTAATACTGAACTGAATTCCTCTTTGTATAATTTCACTGACTTAATTGGCTTGTCCAGGGTGGTACTATTCTGAATTTGGCCCAAAAATCAAAATAAAGTTAAATGCAGCTATCATGCTGTGCCCAGACTTGGAAAGAAATTGCAAGGATTGTGAATAGGAAAATCTTCAGTCATCAGTTCATTGTATGACTTCAGTAGAAAAGGAAAACAGGTGTAGCAGAGTGGGGAAAGAAGACTGACTGTATGGATGAGGAGAGAAATCCAAATTAGTTCCAGTGTTTGGAGACTCTATGAGGTGCTAGCTCCATTTCCTCCACAAAACCGGACATTTTGGGTCTTCTCACAGAAAGCATACCATTGCTCTGGAGATGGAACAACACTTGGAAAACACTGGAGACTAAAGCTGTTTTCCACTGGAGAAGGAAAAACAAGATAACAATGTGCAGTATTTCTATATTTTCATGTGTTATAGTGTCTAGGCATAGAAAATCTCCTTCTATTCACTGTGACTTATCACACATATTCAGGTTTAAGCCATATTCCTATTAATTTTCACCTCCTTTTTTTTTGAAGTAGAAAAACACAACACATACTGGAAAAAAATGCCTAATTTAGGTTTTGTTTAGCTTTTTTTAGGTCATGAAGTGCTTACATTAAATATATTTTTGGATCCTCTGAATTCCTTATTCAGGAATTCCTTGAAGAACCAAAGTGTGTTAACAAGGATATTATAAAACTATAACTTTAGTGCCTGAAATGCTAACTACTATTTCTCATGGAAAAGTGTCATCAATTTGATTTGATTCAGTCTCTTATAGTTTAGATCAATAAAAGCTGTAGCTTTGCTTATACTTTTTTCACATAGGTAGGCTGCGCTAACCATGTCTCCCAAAGGAGTGCCTTGCCTCCCACTGTCACAGAAATTGGCCTGTCCATACAACCCTTGAATGTGCTTGGAATGACTTGCGAAGTTTCAGATAATATTCACACTTCTTCTTGAATCCTAGAGCAGCAAAACAGGCCAGGAAGAGGGAGGTCCATTTGACAGCTCTGTTGTACATTACACAAGGATTTACATGAAGAAAATATGTAACAAATGAGTAGTTTCTGAACTCAAAACCATGAAAAAAACAAATATCAGAGCTTTTCTCATTTGCACCTTTGATGACATACAAAGACTTGTGGCACAGTTTCAACAAAGCACTTTGGCACATGGTCAGTTAGAAGAGGGCAAGTCCCCTGTGCTCAGCCAAACATTTGAGCGTATGCTTAACTTCAACCACGTTAAATGACTTCACTGAAGTCAAGTGAAAGCAAAACGATTTAGAGTGAGACTTAAACTTCATGTTTCACAGATTGATAACATTTAAAGTCAGGAAGAATCATAATAGTCATATAGCCTGACCTCCTACGGAATACAGGACCAAAGAGTTTTGCAGTGTTCCCAGTATGAAATCCATTGCTGCTGCCTGAACAGTAACAGTGCTTTCAGAAAGAGAGACAACTTTGATCTAGGAACTTCACAGGAGCCAGAATACATTGTATTCCAAGATAAGATTTTTTTTTAAAGCCGTGAAGAACCTTCATTAAAAATAGCTGTGTCTTTGAATGCTGACCTAAATTTGGTGAGATTCAGCTTCCATCCATAATAACATTTTCTGTTTAGTTAAAAAGATTCTCCCATTTTTTTTTCTACAGAAGTATTACCAGACTATCATTATTCAAATCTTAATCTGCACTTTTCAGTGATTATATTAAGATGCTTTTTTATTTCGCTTCTGTGACTGAAACTTTGTTTGAAACTCTCTTCTGAACATTTTTCAAATAGCCAACATCCTATTTAAGTGCCTCCACTCAAAAGTGGAGAGAGCTATCCCAATAATAATCTTACTAGTTTCAGTATTCCCCAGTAGTAAAACTCCTTTGTTTCCATCTGATAGCCTCCTCCCATATGTACATCCAGAGCAGCATTTGCTGGCTCAGCCTCTCTGCTGCCCTGGGACCTCTTGTTCGTCTGTACAGCAAAACCACCAAATTGTTTCCTGAGTTACTTTGTGCCTAAAGACTGTCAACCACTCTGTAAAAACAATCTGTATTTTTCGTTCTTAATGAGAGGTCTTTTAATGAAGGCCAGTATTTCATGTGGAATGTAACAGTGATACAGGTGAGGCCAACTTACAAATCAGCTCTTATTTCTGTGCGGTGCTGGTATGTCTTCATCATTACACATATTTTCCAATTTTGGTGTCATTTGCAATGATTTTATATTTTATTCTATATATATTTTAAAGAACTCAGTCCTATCGATTAACAAATTTATGCTGCATTTAATCATTATTTATTAAGAATATTTGCTTTTTTGAGATGCATTGCCTACAAAAGGGGAGGAAAGAGAGTAACATTAGCTATGCTCTTTGCATAGGAATAAAATTGACTGGTCAATCCTATTGAAAGAATGAGCCAAAAAAATGCATAATGAAAAGTAAAATAGATCATAAAAAAATCTTTCTTATGAATTAATACTGTAGGTGGCAAATTTTTCATCCTGAACTCAGTTATTCTGCTTTAACATATTCTACTTCAACAGTAACTATTTCCTTTGGCTTTCATCACATGGCTTGCCATGAGAAACTGAATTGGGTGACTGTGGGTGAGTTTTTCAGATTTAGGTAATATCACTGAGAAGGACTCTCAAAAATATGTGGAGATTAAAGATTCAATTGATTTCACTGCAGATTGCTGATTGAAAAGAGACAATGGGACAATGTATCACTGAGGCATTAATTTTAGCTTAAGAAATAGTTATGTCCCAATTGGTTAGTTTTTAATTGCCTTTCTTAAATGTGATTATTTCCCAGCTGGCTGCTTTCCCCTTTCATTTTCTTTCTAAATTAGAACAATTGGCACAAAAAATGAAATGGACTCTTACATCATATGTGAAAAACAGGCTCAAGCCTGACTGACTCAAGACTATTTATGCAACCCCTCTTTAACTGTTGAATATCATCACCATCAATATATGAAGAGTAAAAACTCATTTATGGTTGAGATATTTAGTAGAGCACCTTCTAAATACAACTCTGACACTTGAGAGAAAGGAGTTTTATAGTCCTTTAAGTCACTTGCCTCCTTGCACAATTTGCTTTTTCTCCTTGTGACTGAGTTTTCCATTTAAAAAAACCTAAGAATAATATTCTTACTTTCTTATATTAAATGCTTTGAAGTCTGTCATGGAGAAGTGCTTTGTCAAGCAGAATTATTATGCAGACCCCCTGTAGCTTCAGTTTTTTTAGAAGGTAATTTTAGTTTGGCTAAGGACACTTGTGCGACGACAGATCACGCCATCCTCTACTGGGCAGCTTCTGGCCATGTACCTCAGCCACACAGAGGGAAACAGGCCTAGGGGACTGGCAGACAGGTTTGTAATTTAAAAGATTAATTTAAACAGAGAAGCAGTCACTTATTTCCCTTTCTAGGAGGTCCAAAACTGAGTGCAAGGGACCATGACTCGCTGGGCTTAGTTTTTGCACAAAATCCCCTCTATCCCTGAGTAGGTGTGTTTTCAAATAGCAATTATTATTCACTGTGGGGGAAGGAATAAGTGTGAAGTAGATGAATTCTGGAGACTCAAACAATGTCTAGAGAACTTTTATCACTGTAGGAGTACAGGGTGGAAAGCAATAAAGGTTGAAATCATCAAATTTCATCAAATTTTACATGAATTGTAACTTCACAGGTAATACCTTTATCACAATCACATAACTCCAAATTCCCTCCCTTTGGGTTTTCTTTTTTCTTTTTTTTTTTTTTTTTTTAGAAATATATATCTTAATGTGTTTTCTTTCTTTTTTTAATAAAAATATCAAAGACATACTTATCAATGACTGAGGAGAGAGAGCTGCGGTGCAAGCTATTTTTTAACTGGAACACGCACCATGCTGTGACACACTCATCCAGGACCAGAAGATTGATGGCTAGACATGTGGAGAGAACTGCCACTGATTGAAATCAGACAACTGCAAGCTGTGAGGGAGATCCAGGGGAAACCATTTTAACCACAGCAGTCCAGTCTTAGCACACTTGGACAGGGGCTTTCCTCTGTCTGATGTCTGCACTGCAGGACACAAAGAAACTAGGCAGTACACTGAGGCCAAAGGCAAAAAATAAAACAATGACAACGTGGAAGATATATGTGAACATCTCTATCTATCTCACCTCAGCAAATTATTTTCTTCACTAACAGATAATAGATCAGAAATTTCATTTCTCAAGTACCAGTCATCTTCTTACACCCTTCAGATTCTTTCTCAGACCAGAAGAAAGGAAAAAAAAATCCAAAAAGCCCCCAAGCTTTCAAATCATAAAAAAAGAATGGGAGTTGTACTAGAGACCTGATTTTCAGAAGTGCTAAGCACCTGGAGTGTCAATTACAATTCCTGTGAGCTGGAACTCTTCACCATGTCTAAATCATCTGACTGCTGCCGCACAAAATCGTGGTTTACTTAATTCCATTTTGGAAACATACCTCTCATTTGCTGCAAAACAGAAGTGAAAATCGTGATTCTGGGGAAGGACATGTTCCCCAGGACCCATCTCTGGGGCTGCCAGGGTGGGTGTTGGTAGCAATTGTACAGCCATGCACTTGCACCGAGACATTTTTATTTCATTACGGGTGTCAGTTTACAGCCATTAGCTAAGCAGATTGGCCTGGACCAAAATGCCTCCTTTTTGTGTGCATGCATGTGTCTTATCACTAGATCTTACTTCCATTATTCAAGTATTTAAAAAAAAAAAAAAGGAAGGAAGGAAAGAAGAGAAAATAAAAGGGAGAAAATAAAGGCTTTACTTGCATTATGTTTTGTGGTTTGTCCCGGTCCTGTAGTCAGAACAGTCTGAAATAGGTTTTATTGGAAATCATTACCTAAATTCCAGCACTGAGAAGAATATTGATCTCTTGTACATAATGGTTACCAGACTGCAGAAAGTAGCAGAGAGGACTCCAAGTGGGCCGACAGAATGTCAGTGACAATTCATTTTTTTTACTAATTAGGATGCTGGTTTAATATCCTGTAAAAGGCACTTAATGCCAGCCTTTCCATAGCATCTGTCCAGCCCTGGCGGCGGCGGGGGCTGCTCCTGGGGTGGTGGGCTGGCAGGCGCACTGGAGATCAGCTTGGCAGAGCCCCGGCATTCCCCCGGCACCCCGCACGCGCTCACCAGCTGTCCCAACTTTCCAAGGCCCTTCTCAATTTTCTAAATATGTGTCACATAAAAATAAAATTTCGGACAGTGATGCTCTGAGGAGCCCCGTGCCTGCAGTGCATAATTCATTCACAGTGTCCGTAGCCCATTATTCCCACATTCCTCCTGCAGAGCTATCAATTTCATCTCTGGCCAGGCTGGAATCTGAATCTTGGGAGAGCAGTGAAGTGGTGATGGTGCGGGTATGCCACTTTTCTTTTTTTTTATTTTTTTGCCCCACTCTTTTTTGGCTGCCCAGCGAAAAATGTTACATTCATTTTGTGTTTGCACACATGAGCTGCTTAGAGACACATAAGTAGCTCCAGATTCCCAGATTTGGTAGATTTCGGGGGAATAAAAATATGTGACTGTCCATTAGATGCTGAACCACACTGGGAAAAATATGATCTTCTTCCCAAAATAAAACTGCCAGTTGTTCGATGCGTCTCTCACCCACCAACTCTCATGGGAAATCAGTGCTTTGCTAATGAGGCTTCTGCTCATCTCACAAAATGTGTGAGGATTCCTACAGATTTCCCTGCGTTAATCATTTCAGTAACCAGAAGCACGCAACTTCGCAGAGATATCAGTGGCATTTAATTAACACAGTGCCTGGAACACCTGCCCCAGTGCTGCAATGGCCTGTGGAGAATGGTTTGTATTGCATTTAACCAAAACAGCAACCACTGTGCTGTGAGCACACTCAGAAGGGTACCAGCAGACTATAGTGTAAATTTGTGTCAATTCTCCCAGATCTTTTATCCCCCATCAGCCATCCTGAAAATAGCATCAAAACATGGTCACAGAAAGGCTAATCCACTGCACTGCACAAAAAAAAAAAAAAAAAAAAAAAAAAAAAAAAAGCAAAGGGCTGCTCATATGAAAGAAATTAGGACACATGAAGGGATTTTAAGGACTGATGAAGGAGCTGGCAAAGAATTGTCATAATGGATTTCAAGTCTGTTACCTGTACCCCAACCAACTCTCTACTTGCTGTGTTTAGCAAAAAAAAAATATCCATTTTTCTGTTAAAAATGAACATTCTTAGCCTAAGCTGTTCTAACTTTTTTTTAATTGCAGTAACTGAACATTAAATTTCTTTATATTAAATTTATATTAAATATAAATCACTGCAATTAACCAGTAACAGAAAAATTGATAGCAGTAACTCTGTTGCAAACCCATCTGGACAATGTGCTGGGTGGCTACAGGTGGCCCTGCTTGAGCAGGGGAGTTGGCACAGGTCACTTCCAGAGGTGCCTTCCAAACCATTCTATGATTCTGTGATTCACATATGTAAATTAGTATTAATGTGTTTACATAGAACCACACATTTCTAACACAAGAGCACTAAAAGGTCACAGTCAAATGCTAATAATCTGAGGCAGACAAAATGTTATTTTTAGTCCTATTTGTCAGTGTGAGAAGCATGTAGGGATGCAGTGTTAGAATTCATTATGTCTAATATCAGGCATCTCAAATTTGGGCATTTAGTCTAAGACAGCTCTTTTGTAATCATGTCTCTACAGAAATAGCAGAGGCTGCTCGTGTGCAACCAAATACCTACTGCATGGAGCAGACCCTGAGGCAAAGCTCTCCATTCATTCATGCTCAGGGCTTGTCTTGGAAGAAGACTGGGAGAAAATTAGCATCTACACAGAATATCAAAGGCATACAGCTAGATGAGATATAGTCCACGCAGAATCTAGAAAGGGCAGTGAAATTTCTTCTAGCTGTAGAAGGACAGACTGTAAGAGTAGGTACAATAACTAACTTGGGGAAGAAATTCCCTTTTGTGCTGGTTTTGGCCAGAGTAGGTTTAATTTCTTCATAGTATGGGGCTGTGTTTTGGATTTGTCCTGAATACAGGGTTGATAACATAGAAATGTTGGGTTGGTGTTTTTTTGCTGAACAGGGCTTACACAGAGCCAAGGCCTTTTCTGCTTTTTGTACTAATGCATGGGAGGTTGGGACACCTGGGACAGGTGACCCAAACTGACCAAAGGAATATTCCAGACCATATGGAATGCTCAGTACATAAAGTGAGGCCAAGAAGGAGACAGGAGGGACATTTGGAATGATGGTGTTTGTTTTCCCAAGTCACTGTTATGTGTGATGCAGCCCTGCTCTCCTGGAGATGGCTGAACACCTGCCTGCCCATGGGAAGCACAGAATTAATGCCTTATTTTGCTCTGCTTGTTTTCATGGCTTTTGCTTTCTTCATGCTTTCTTCTGCTTTATCTGATCCCACAGGTTCTCCAGCTTTTATCCTTCTGATTCTCTCCCAGTCCAGCTAGTGGAGGAGTGAGTGAGCAGCTTTGTGGGGCTTGGTTTCTGATTGGGTTTAAATCACAGCACCATTCTAGATGACAAAGTCAGGTAAGATGGATCTGGATCCTGATGTCTTGCTTGAGACATTCAATTGCTTAGTTGGTCCAGGGCAGAAATAAAACCTGCAACTACATAGAAGATCCAGGGCAGAAATAAACCTAAACTGTGTTTTCCACATTCCAGTCTGGCAAGACAGACTTTTTGCTACCAATGATTCTCCACTGTGAATATCTGTAAGTTCTTTCCTAGCATTTTCCAAAGAAGAAATTCAGCAATTTAATGCAGTCTTTTCTGGTTTTTCTTTGAATTTTCTTAATGGTCCGTCTCAAATTGAAAGGCATATAGAACATGCAAAGAAGAACTCATATGCAATTTCCAGGAACAAACATATTACAGAATTAAGACACTATTAATGTCTCTTGAGTAGTCCTCTAAAAATCATTACAGCTTTTAAAGAATTCTAATTAGGCATGTCTGAAGCGCCAAATCCAGGCGGATTTTCACCCACTTCCAACAATATGACCACTCTGAGCCCTCACTGAAATAGATCATATCTCTGGAATCTAACTGTAATGGAGATCAGGTTCTGACTTATCCCATAACCTCCCAAAATAAAGTTAAGTTGCTCTGATGCAGCGTGTTTTAAAGCTCTGTGGGGGTTACAGCTGCATGCCTGTTAACATATCCTCCAGTTGCTTTCATTTAGTAGCTACAAAACATAGCTCTAAAGCAGAGAGGAGAATGGTGGGATGGGTCATTCTTCTCCTCTTTCCCCTGATTTTCTGAGTTTGCTCTCTACTCACATGGTACTTTCCTGCACACATCTATGGAGTAATGCTATATTGTCAGCATCTGCTTCTCACCTGAAGCAGTATGGGACTGCAGCTGCAGCATGGAGGGGGAAGAAGCACAATTTCTATCCATTACTTTGTTTTTTTCTTAACAACTGTTCCAAGATGAATATTTTAAGGTAAGAAAAGTGCTGTTTCCATAAAAAGGCCCTGTCATCAATTTTTGTAATGCCTAAATCTTTATTTGATCAACAAATCTCTGTGTCTACAAAATCTTTCTTATGAGCTAAACTAAAGAAGTCTAAGCATATGCCTACAAGGTGGTCAGGGTGAAAGGAATTCAGTGAAACAATCTCAGTGGATTTGTACTTTTTTGTACTCAAGGTGAAGAAGCAAAGATCCATTTCAAAAATCTAAATCACTGGTTAAAGTTAGGTACATTCTACATACCCTGCCAGTCAGATACAGCCTGCAATATTAAGCAGGCCGTCATTTAAAAAGATATGTCAGTACAAATCATGCTAATCATGACACAATCTGAAATATTATTACTATTATTTATTACTAATACTATTATTTATTATTGTTATGACAAAATAACATTAAATCTATGACGTTTGGTGTTCTGAATTAAGTGCATCTTCATATAGAAGTCATCTCAGGTAGACAAGAAGACAGGGGATTTTCTTTAGAAGATCATTTTCTGATTTGATCCTGCTGTTGCCCTGCTACAAGATGAACTGGGTGTGGGCAGAAACAATTTGTTTCTGAGTTCACCAAGGATGCTGTAGTTTGGAAGAAGCTGTGATGGTTCCTCCTGACCCTGACCCAGATCCCCTTCCTATGTTTAGAGAACACACATTTTTAAAACTCACATGTATTAAAACTGATGATAATTCTGCAAAGTTAATTTCAATAAGGCAATTAAATCCATAGTATACTCATAGATATATTGTGAATGCATTCATCATTGTTTGCTTAATAAAAGCAATTAAAAGCCAGGAAAAAAAATTACATTAGTTCCAAGTAGTTTTGGTCAGGTCACATAACCATAAATATGATAATGCCTCTTTTTTTATTTATAAACTATTCACCAGGCTGACTACAGGATGCACACTGAAGGTGAATTTCAGAAATTAAATCTTCACATAGGAAATCATTTAAAGGAATGAGAGCTGCCTAAAAACTGACAAAGGCTGCATTATTGTTCACATATGCCATTCAGTGCTTTAATGAGGAATTATAGGTGTTTGGAGGTTGCCAAAACACCTGTTTGTGGGTCAGGAATAGACTGTAAGGTCTGGAGACATGTGAGCCTTTGCCAAACAATGCTTGCAGGACAAAGGACAGCATGGGGAAATATGTCTGTTCTAAAACTTACTTAGATATTAAACTTTAGGGAAAAAAAAAAAAAAAAGCATTGAAATTACACCCATCTGAATGCTCTTAAAATTGCCCTGTAATGAGCACAGTTTAACAAGGGATGCATACTGGGTCATATTGCATTTGATTTTGGAACAATTTAGTTATGATTAAAGGCAATAACGATGATGATCATCACCAGATCATCACACGCTATTGTTCTTGTTTCTATACTGTACAAGATACACATATTGAACTAAACCCCAGTGCAGAGAGAATCAGTGCTCTAATTTCAGTCTGTGTGGCCAGCAGGTAAACAGACTGCACTGCTGTGGGTATGGCCTGTTTCCCCTGGAGGAGCTGAAATATATTCCATGCATCCCTGTACAAACTGAGATTGGAGATGATTTCAAGGTTACATGTCAAGCTGATATCCATTCTATAGTCATCTATGAGGCTAAACTGCACAGCCTGCAGGACTTCAAAAATGGAGCCCATGGTTTTACTCTCATCTCTGTGGCCACACTACTGAAATCCAAAAACCAGTGGGAATGACAGTGATTGCAACAGGACAAACAGCTCCCCAGTGATTTTATTGAAAGGAGTGTCTATGTAAGTGCAAATGAACTAACATTTCCTGAAGATAAGGCTCAAGGAGTCAGAAAAAGATACTCTTCCAAGGGTAAAGATTTGAATAGGTAAAAACAAGGTTGGTGATATATGACCCGGGTTTTTTTCCAACTGAGATCAATAATGATTTTTAGTTTAGGGCTGTTGTCTCTCTCTATTGCTCCAATTATTATCAATCATTTGGTACAAAAAGGCCCAAACAACTAATAAAATATGGTTTCTAGTGTACCTAAATATCCAGTCCTATCCAGCTTTTTTTATTACCGTGTGAACAGTCATTAGTTGAAATGGCATCATTGTTTGTAGGAACATTATGAGAAGAGCACCTCAGATTCCCATTGCATATGAAAGTAGCTTAGCAATTTTTAGAAGATCTGGCAGACAAGATCAGATGGCTGGATTTTACTAATGAAAGGTCTCTGGATGTATAGCTTTACAGTCCCAGGTCTGAACAAATAAACAAACAAATGCGCTTTTTTTTCTTTTTTTTAAATAATTGAGGTAGACTTTTGCATGTGCTGTACATGTCAATGAATTCTAAAGGAAGTTTAACAGCTTTGTTCTGTGGGAGTAGAGCTGGTGCTCAATTTCCCCATTACTCTGAGGGATACCTTGTAAAATATTGCCATGCTTATGAGAAAGGATGTGATGAAACATACTGCCTTTGCCCCTAACACTTCTTCCACTGAGAAGAGTCAAGTAAAAAAGTGGCAAAGCACTAATATTCAGATTTTTACTTTACTCTCTTGTTTTTTAGAGAAAATTGTGTTGATATATTCTGAAAGATTAGGTTTTCCACAATAAGACAAAAGAAACATTAAAATGAAACAGGGAAAATAGTATTTTCCCCCCAGAATTGTCACAAAAAAGAGTTCTGTAGGAAAAAATGTGTTAAGTGAAAGTGTGTTATCTTTGAAATAAAGACTTGAATGAAACAAAAAGTTAATCAAAGTGGGTTTTTATAGAACAAGTAAAAATTGAAACAGGCTTCGAAAGGAAAATATACAGTTGAGTAAGAAGAGTATATGCAATTCACAAAGTTACATTAGATGGGATAAAACTAGACTATGTGTTCTGAAAATGTGCAAATCATTGTAAATTCTTCCCACAAACAGATGAAAGAAAGTAAGCGAATATCAAAGGCTACCTAAACACTTAGAAGGATAAGGTAAATATCATCCTGTTTATAAAACATGGAATGCTCTTTACTGAACGTTCCATATGGTCTGGAATATCCCTTTGGTCAGTTTGGGTCACCTGTCCCAGCTGTGTCTCCTCCCGGCCGCGTGTGCATCCCCCAACATCCTTGCCAACATGGCCATATGAAAAGCAGAAAAGGCCTTGGCTCTGTGTAAGCCCTGCTCAGCAATAACATAAATATCTCTTCAATCCTCTTCAATTCAGCACAAATCCAAAATACAGCCCCTTACTCACCACTGTGAAGGAAGTTAACTGTACCCCAGCCAAAACCAGCACAATTCCAAACTAATTTTCAATGCAAAATCGCCTAAGGATTTGCATAACTAACTGATTTTCTTCTCCCTATTTCTTCTCTTCTATTTGACCCACCCATTTGGTGTATCAAATAGGAAAATGTGAGCTGTCACTAGACCTGGAGGTGTCCAAAGGAACTGACATGGGCACGTGATCTAGCACTATGAGGTTAAGTAGTCAGGTCAAGGTCCCGACCAGCCATAGAATCATCCATTAATGAAACATCCTCTCTACCCAGTGGACAGGCTGATCCAAAACCTGTGCAAACACACTGGCTTCAACAGACTTGAGAGCAAATTTTCATCAGCTTCCTAAAACCTTTCCTTATAAAACCTCTCTTGCAGGTGAAATTCTTAAGGGAAAGATACTGGGAGATTTGATAAACAAGAGCATTAATAAGATTTCCTAGATGCCAAAATGTAGTGAATTGGAATATCAAGGATTACAGGTCTGTAGAGCTTCAACTGACATACTTGTCTACTGCACTTTACACTGTGTATTTCCCATAACATGAGCTCTTATTGGAACAAATCACTGTTCCTGTCAACAGCATCATACAATGAGCCTCTTATAAAGTATGAATTAAACAAAACCCATGAGTACTATCAGAAGTAAGATGGCACATGGGAAATATTTCTCATTTCCTTGCTCCAAATGTAATGCAAAATAATTTACCCTGATTTGCCTTTAAGATATATTTTGTCTTCAAATCAGGAAAACACAGCTATTTCTAACACTGCATTTCTAGGTTTTTTTTAAGCATGTGAACTTCAAACTTCTTTATTGTTGCTTTTAAATAGAATGGTTTATGTTTAAGAGCACTACATTTGAAAGAGATATTTTTAGACATCTGAAGTGACATGCAATGAAAAAAATAACTCTGTCTGTTTTCAAATGAGCTCCAGGTTGGAGAAAATACTCCATTGCCTGCCTATGAATCAAGCAGTGAAAGAATAAAAAATAAAGTACTTTCTGTCTCAGCTTTGTATGCCAAAACTTGGATGCATCTCTGTTGCACACAGCACCACAGCAGAAGAAGGAATAGAGTATCTCTGTGTATTAGGGAGCATTTTTCATCTCATATATCACTGTCATTCTGATGTTGTAATTCCATAGACTCAAGTAATCTTCTTCTACATTGACATCAACACAAATAATTTAAAATAATCATTTGAGGTTGGGGTTTTTTATAATTCATCTTCCCCACAAGTCCTTCTGCCTGTTCTTCCCTCCACAATAGATGGATAAAGCAGATGTGTTAGCAGTGAGCTTTTTTAGCCAAATGCCTTGTTGAGTTCAACCCACATGTCTGCCTAACAATGAGTAGAGAATTCCTTGCAGCGGCCATGGTGCATTACAAAATTATTTAGTGTCACCACTTTCCAAGCTGCATAACAATTCCTTATAAAATTACAGCAAATAATAAAAATATTTTCTTGTGCACACCTCAGCTCAAAGGCAGCCATTCAAAAGTAAGCAGAATGACTGAAAGATTACTTCAGTGAAGTATTTTCTGAGATTTTTTTTAAAACACCAACCAAAGTCCACTTGTCACTGGCCATGCACAAATTACCTCTTGTGAAGATTGCTGGAAGAGGAAAGTTAATATGAGAGCTGCTGGCAAGAACAGTAGAGAAACAACTGCTGGCTACAGAAATCTGCTTAGGATTCTGAAAACAAGAGGTAATCAAACAGAGAGAAAAGAGAAAGGGTCAGTTCTCTGTGGCTGGGCAAAGCTGGATTGAAGAGCAGGAAAAAGGAAAGAGTATTCCTGAGTAGTTTAGATCTAAGAGGGAAGATGTATTCTTAGAGGCATGAGAAGCATCAGGTTTGTCAGGCAGACAAAGATGAACCTGGATGCTTATAAGCAAAAAGCTAACAGAAGATTTTTGTAGCTGGTGAATCAATTATCTCAGTGGGGAAGATTTAGGCAGTGAAGAGCTGGAAGAGATGATGGAGGAATTCAGCAGTTTTGACACTGGGAAATTTTTAACTGCAATGACTGGAAAGGTGAAACAAAGGAGTCTCAGAGCAGAGACTGAGTGGAATTATAGCAAGATGGGGAAAAATGCACTGTTGTGCTCCACTTATGTAGAGGTCTCTGGGCTATTTGATGCCTAAACACTTTGCCTCTGATTTCCAGAACCCTGGCAAGTCTTTCTTTGAAAACGTAACACTTTTCTAAACAGCACAAGTTAAAAATGACACCAAAAAACTTCTAAATGGAGCAGCTAATTTGAACCTTTCAGGTAAGGGGGACAAAATAAATAGGGGTAAAGGGTGTCATCCTTGGAGTTGTGGAGGTTCCCTCACAGCTGCCCTAAAATGCACAGAGCCTTTCAGGGCCAGCTTTCTGCCTGCACTGTGCAGAGCAGCTCTGCTGTACTTCACAGTGTGCAGGACTCTGCTCCCAGCACGGGGACGCCTGGATCAGCCCGCAGCAGTGTGACCTGAAGTGACACCCTGATGGTTAGTGAGGTTCATGTTATTGGACTCCTCAAGTGCATGCTGTGGGCTGCAGGGAGTAGGCAGAGCTTGGACAGCACACATCTGTCTAGGTGATCAGAATGACCAACCTACCTTTATGACATTCTTTTAAAACAAAGAATGATATTTGTTAGGCCCTGGGGGGCCATCCCACCAGCGTGAAGAGTACTTGTTAACCATAAAACCATGCTTAAACTGATAATATTCCTGCAGGGGAATGAAAATCACCAGGCTTGCTTGGGCAAAGGTAGCTCTGTGACACAGAACCAAGAGATTGACCGGCACCCCAGCCTGTGGCCCCAGACTCTCCAGACATGACTGCTGACTCCTCGCTTTGCTAGCCTGGCTGCATCAGAAGTGGCCTCCCCATGCATTTTAGGGTAAAACTGGGTTCTGAATATTGCCAGTTAATTCCCAAATTTCATGCCCACACAACTTCTCTAGGGGTATACCTGATTTCAAAATCACTTCTGTACTTTTATTTAGCCTCCACAGAGATAATTATAGCAGTGTGGTATTACTGTGGCTAGCCACATCATATTGGCTCCCCTGTGTAAAAGGGAAGGAGATTTTGTCCTCTTACACTATTTATTTTTCAGGGTTTTTTTGGTTTGGTTTTTTTTTTTTTAATCCTGAACTTTCAGCAGCATTGAAACAAAGGACTGAAATGCTTTTATAAGTTATATGAAAAATTCAGGCCTTCCTTTACCAATTTCTCTTTGTTTTGTGATCTCGCAGAGCAGGGTGGGTCATTGTGGAAAATACGGAGAAGAAGAAATATTGTATTTGAAACAAAATACAAATATGATAAAATGAAAGAAAATAAGGAACAGGGAGTCAAATGGAATGATTTCCAAAACATTTCTAAATGTGTACCTCTTTATGCCATACCACTGTCATTGTGTGTTGACACAGCCATCAGAGCAGTCGCTCTGGGATTCAATATTTCTAAAGGTTATAAATTCAGTAGAGAAGAGACTTGTGTCTGTCTAGCTCTGCATTTCCTTTGAAGAGGAATATGAACATACAAGTTTGGATAGACTCGGATTCTATTTAGAGGGCAGGAAGGTGGATCAAGACACAAAAAATTATTTCACCCATCCCACTTAAATTTCTGACTATCAAACCTACTATACCTTAAGTTCTTGCACATTTAGTCCTATGCAATACAAGAAATCTCTGGACGGAATTAAGGATCAGAGCCCCAGAAAAGCAAATTGTTTATCTGTATAAACAGGAATTAGGGAGAAGCCCCAGTAGACATCCTCCACAAATCTGTATGCAAAATGGTAAAACTCTTCTTCATAAGCTCAGAATTAGAACCATTGTGACACCATTTTATGACACATGAATGTTTTCAAATAGACAGAAATGTATAAAATTATTCCATTTAATCTGAACTAAACTTTACTGGTGGGCTGGCACTACTGTAGTAGATTTCTTTATGAGTTTGTGTTGACTCTGACATTTTGAATTTTCTTTCTTCACTGAGGACATATGGAGGTACACAGGAGACAACATCTACAAATTCCTAGCATGAAAAGAGAAATGATAGTAAAACTTCCCCTATTGTGTAACATTAGCAGTGAAGGAGTATAAATGTATCTGTGAGTCCTCCTCGAAAAATAAAGAATGTAATCTATAACTAGCAGTTTGCTTTCCTATGAGACCACAGTACAAGTCAGAGTCAAAGCTGGAGGTGACATGTAGATGTTTCATGCTTATCTGCATAGTTTAAGGGGCTTTTGAAAATACTTATACAGCATAGAGTACACTTTAAAATATTACAGAAAGCTAAGCAGAGATGGTAAATAAAATACAATTATTAACAATTTAGGCACAATGTATATGTGGAAGAATGTCTACACAGTTATTAAAAGAAAATGCAGTAACTATCAAATATAAAAGCACCAATCATAATGAAATCCAAGGTCAGATACTGAAAGGAAACCACAACAGAGGTCAGGGTTGACTGCCTGAATCCTAAACAGATAAGTCATTGACAGCTACAAAAAATTACTTAACTCTAGGATAGCTCATTTGGTTGTCTTTGTACGTGTAGGAGATATCCATTTCAGTCGCTGAAATACTGGCTACTCTTAAAGCCAATTTTTGCATTAGACCTTCTTCAAAATGTGGACAGTGCTTGCTATTGTGTGGTGGTGAAACAAAGCACACAGCAGGATGAAGATGCACTTTTTATTTGTGCAATTGCCAAACAAAGTCAATGGCAGTGAAGCAGCATAAATTAAATAGCAGGAGTAAGTAAGTAAGTGAAATCATAGTAAGTGAAATAGTAAGTGAAATAATCTATTCATAATTAAAAATTGATTGGAGACATAGATTCCTTGTGGTTAAAATAAAAGAAATCACTTCATGCCTACTGTGAATGCAGTTCAGTTTGGCAGTGTCTGAAGACTGTCATGTCATTAGTCCTTTATAATCCTAACCACATGCTTCCTCTCCTAGCTCCATCACAAAAATCCCAACCTGGTTAAGCATTAATTACCTCCTTCCTTCATTCACAGGTGCCACAAAGAATTCAGTCTCAAAGTAGCACCCACATTACATTTTCAGAGAACCGACAGAGCTGAAAACTGAAATACTTAAGTAAGAGATGCCATAATAGTGGCACTGAACTGAAATGGTTCAGGAAAGACTAGAAGGCCCCCTAAAGATTTGTGGGATTTATGTTGGAGATTTTATGGCAACACTATATCCCTCAGCACACGGTGCTGCTGGCAGAAGCTCCTTCCCTCACCAAGTGCTGGGATGAGCTTCGTTATGCTGGAGACATGATTTTGGCCAAGGTTATGTGGCTGCAGGGGCATGAACAGCAGGATGGGACAGAGTGGCCCTGGAGGTTCTGGGTTATTGCCTGGCACCACAGGGAGTTCCAGCTGCCACAGCATGACAGTGAGCCAGGGTGTGGGTCACCTGGACACACCACAACTCCTCATGGCTGCCATTTAGGAGAGAGATAGGGAGCTGGGGAAACTTTCTCCGCAGGAATAATGGAGAATATAAATAGAACCTGCACTGCTGGGTTTCTTTTGCATTTCCTTTCAATGAGATAGGATTTGAATGAGTCCTCATCATCCCTGCATGCTCCTAAAACCCTTTCCACATGCCTCCCCTTTCCCTCCACAGTTAGTCTCACCACTATGTTCATATGATATAAAAACTGACCTTCACTAGTGCCTAATTTTCAGATGCCCAAAAGGCTGTTTCTTTGCATAAATGCCTGGAATTAGAGTTAAAAATAATGAGGATTAATAATTTTATTCCTAAAGCACTCCCCCTGGTGATGGACTCCAAGAGAACTGTACTATATATTTAAGTATATGATAACATGTAGGAAAACATAAGAATGGTCACTGAACAAACCTTGATAACTTATAAGAGGGATGAAATAAGACAGTGAAAAGTGACTAAATCCCAAGAAAAAAGAGCAAAGCCTGTGGTAGGAAGAGATGAATATGGAATAATCATATAAAAATTAGCAAATTTTTTTGCTAATAATTTTGTTAATATTTTAAGAGGTAAGAGACCATTATCACATTTCTCAGTTTGGAGAAAAAGGGATCTTTGAATTCAGTGCAGAGTAACTTCAGCAGCTCAGGGCCATTCCAGCACACTCCTTGCTGCTGGAGCATGGCATTCCCTGAGGTGGTAGTGCCTGGTGGAGGTTGCTGCAGTGAAGGGCTCGGCGTGTGCTGAGGAAATTCACCCGGTATGAGCTCAGGGAGGATGTCATGAATGCTGCCAGGGCTCGGACTGCTCCCAGCTCCTAAAAGCCCTTCCCTCCCTACTCAAATCAAGTAGTTTCTTCTTAGGCAGTCCCTGTAAAACAATCCTGTAACACACTAATGGTTGGAAATGGAGGCCTGAGCAAGTATGCATGTTGACAGCTCTGAAATGCAGAGAAAGGAGGGGAGAGCATGGGAGAGGTGTGGAAGGAGCCCTTACTGACAATCATGATAAATGTTTGTGGCTTTTCTTTCACACTTGGAAGTGTAACAAACACCAGATTAAGCATTTGCAGGTAGGAATTTGGGCAATCTTTATTTAATGATGTTCAATTCTGTGTGTAATACTATTGTGTGGCTTTATTATTACAATCTGTTTCTACCTCTCCCTCTCCTTGCCTACACCCCCAGCTCCCACTGCAGTCAGACATGGAAACTAAGGATGACCTGTTTCTACTGAAAACCTTCTCTCACATCTTTAGAAACAATAATGCATTTCTAAAGGCTGTAAATATAGTTCTCGTAGTATTGCTTAAAAATCTATCCAGATTTTATTTTCATAGGAACTGGTTTTTTTTACAATATCTAACAGTCCTTCCTGTTGGTAGCCTTTCCAAAAGAAGGAAAAGTATCACAATGGTAAGTCATCAGAAGGGAGGGGGAGAAAAAAAAAAAAAAGAATCAGAAAGCTTTTCCATGGCATTACCAAGATAATCCAGTCCACATGTAGCTCTGCACATGAGCAAGCAACCCCATGGACTGGAGCAAGTCTCTACACACATGTGTAAATCAAGGCCACATAGTTCTGCTTGCAGGATCTGAGTTCTGCTTCAATTCTGAAACAGAGTAAGATTCACATGGTTGTGATTCACATTGAATTTGAGCCTCAAATTTGAACATGCCAGCTTGTCATCAAGCTAGCTGCCTTTATTTTATTTTTGGCTTTTTCTTTGTCAGTGCAAGCGTCTTATATTTCAGACATATATATATTTTGCGAGGCAGCTCAGTCTGTTGAGCCAGGATCTTTCATCAAGGAAAGAAAAGTGCATTGCTTGATTCTAAGAGAAAGAAGAAAACATTGCTAGCTTATTGGAATACATCCAAACTGTCTGTGACACCTTAAAATACCATACAAGTAGTGCAATTTGTCATAAATTAAAATATAAATTGGCTTTAAAACACACATAGTCTGATTAGCTTGTGACCAAGTATAGCATTCAATAACATATCTTGATACAGTCCTACAGCTCTAGTGGTCTCTAGGGATTTTACTGAATCTTCTGTGTTTAAAAAGAATAATGGATTCACTGTTTTACAGCATAATTCTCATTTTTATTGAAATGTCCCTCCTAATTTTGTCCTCAAATTTTCTGGAAGCCATGGTTTGATGCTTTTCAACTTTGTTCCTCAAATCTCCATAGGTAGCAACCCCACCACCACAAAAAGAATCCTCAATCCCAAATTTTGACTCTTTCATTAAGATATTAAACAAGCAAGCAACCAATTAATATTTCCTTGCAAGGAAGCCAAAATAGTTCAGATATTTCCATAGTGATGGATGAGCAAATAGAAAGATGGTTACCATTTCCAGTTCTGCATCACATCCACAGTTTAACCTCTCATTACAGGCTGAAGGCTGTGGCAGAGATTTCCATTTCAGGCACCATGCACCATTGTCATGACTGTGTGGCTTGAGGATAAGAGTAGGATCACTTTTGGACAGTCAGATTAAGATTAGAAGCTGAGAAACTCGTTACCATCTCATGTCTGTGAAGACATGACCAGTAAAAGAAGCTGCATTTCTGCTTTTCTTCTCTATCACAGCCCTATGGACTTAAGTGTCATTTAAGGGATGTGAACATAATGTCTGGCCTTGCTATATTCCAGAGTTCCAATCTGTGCTAGGAAAGCTTGCCCAGTTTCCTCCAGGTGGGATTCCCTTCCCCAGATCCATATTGAACATCCAAGATTAGCCCTGGGGAAAACTTAATTGAAGTCATACTTTAGTATTAAACAGACATTTTTCTTTTTACAAGAACTTTAAACTAGAATGAAGAAAACTGAAAATTTCATCATGAAGCTGCAAACTACTTTTCTGAAGAACTGCTTTTGTTAAATTTGTCCATTTCTCACAATTGCAGTAGAAATAAAGACCATGACTGCTATGCTTTATTTTACTTGAAGTTTCATGACCAGTTTTCATTATCACTAGCACACAGAAAACTAAGACCTTCTTCTTAAGCTACACTACTGTGACCATGGAAAAATTGAAGAGTCAAAAGCAGAACCTCATCTTTGCATCTCCTAGTCAACAAAAAAAAAAAAAAATGCAGTAAGTGCACATTAAAACAATAGCACTTTGCTAACTTAATAGTATCTATGTGAAATATCCTATGTGGACAGAATGCTTTGAACTATAAAATATCTTTATGTGTTTAAAGGATAGAACCGTACAAGGTATTTCATGTAGCGTTTTATAGCATACCAATATATCTTTTAATTCATGTGCCAGAGAATCAAAGAGATCTTTTGACTGCATACTATGTGATGTTTTCATTAGATACTTTTATAATGTGGTGGTGATTTTAGAATTTATCTCTCTATAGTATAGTTCATTGCCTGGCTCTTTTTTTCAACAGCTTCCTTATGGCTAGGTGATGGTTTGAAAACTTGGGAGTATTTCCAAAAAGCATAAGCAGAAGAGAGTTGTTCTAACTGAAAACAATTTTACTAAATAAAGAATAATGCTTCTATAAATATATATTAACTGTAGACTTCCTTAATTTATTCATTTTCAGATTAGTTCTGCTTTTCTGTACTGAATACTGTAGAATACTGTACAAAATTCAGCCCTTTCATATGATCGTATTGAAATCAAAACAATGGGATAATTGTGAAGAGTTTCCAGCAAATTATATGTGCTTAAATTAAATAAAAATAACACTAGGATAAATCAAGCCCCTAATTAGATAATTGAAACTGCATTTTCCCTTCCCTTCCCTTCCCTTCTCTTCCCTTCCCTTCCCTTCCCTTCCCATACAGACCTAGAAGATGATGATGAAATCTAAACAGTTTTTGAGCCCAATACAGACAGAAGCCTGTCATTTATGGCTGAGTGATTTAACTACTTCCAATTGAAAAAAAAAACCCAAACAATGCAAGCTAGAGCAGGATTTGCACAGAGGAAGAGTCAGCAAAATCGGAAACAACTCACAACTTCTAACCACAGCCACCAGGGAAAATACAAACAACAAGTTTGTATTCCTTGGTTTGCTCTGTGTTTTGTTTTGGGAGCTTTACAGACACCAGACTTTGATTTTTCCCAACCAGCAGTAGGTATACATGAAGTTTTTGAAGCATATACTTAGGATATTTATGGATACCGCTTCCATTTCAAGTCAAAACAACACAGATCCTTCTCTGGTATGAAACGCTTGTTTCAGAGAAAAAATGCCAAGTAACACTGGTGATTTTCAAGTCACATTTGGGATCTCTGCCACAGGTCAAACAGCTGTCAAATTTATTGGTGCTCCAAATCAACAGACAAGGCACACATTTTCACATCTGTTCAAAACCACCAAACCAATGGTTTTGTCTTTTGTTTGCTTGCAGACTAAGGCTCAAAATGCAGTCACGGCTCTGTGCCCAAACCATGTCAGAACTATAAGTTAAAAGCATACCTGATGGTAAACTGAGGAAAGGCTTACAAAGATGAAAAAATGGGGCACCATTTTGGTCAAGCTCTGCTTCAGAAAGAAGAAATCCATGATCTACAGCCTGGCATCTGGCCTAAATTATTTAATCTGTTACAAGGCTGACAGTTTTGGCATCTCTGTCTTTCATTGTTCCTTACAAGTTTGTAATGCCTGGGTTGCAGGCATTCCTGGTGGGCTCTGGAAGCCCTTCCCTACAAGGAGGCCGTCCATCATCGTATCTCCAAGCAGTCTGAGGTCTCCAGCTTCATACATAGAGCTGCCCCTGGAGCAAAACAGAGAGTGTGCTGTTAACTATTTAACTGTTACCCAAATGAAACTCATATATTACAGTCTTAGAGTAAAAATAAAACAGAACAACACAGTTTTAATTGCTATTTCTACAATAAAATTGTGGCTTATTTATAAGTTGGGATTTTATTACTTACTGCAATTTATACACACTTTATCTGGAAGCTCATGGTGGGCAACAAAGGACTGCTCACATTTGTTTTTTTCGTGACTTTTCCTTGAAAGCATAACTGCATCTTAAAATATGGTAAAGTAGTTTATAAGTAAAATGAAAAAAGCTTACACGGAAGATTACATAAAATACATCTGTCTTTTCAAACCATTGAGATACATAAACAACTCATTAAAAACTGAAAAAGCCAAAGAAAAGGACAAAAGACCTTTTAATAAGAAGTCATTTTGAACAGATTTTTTTCTGCTTTTCAAAAGACAGGATGTTACATTGTTCCTAGGAAGATGATCTCAAATGATCAGGAAAAATACCAAAAAATTTCAGTAAGCACTGTCCCTGAGACAGATTATGCTAAAGATTAAAAAAAAAAAGAAAAAAAAAATTGCAAGTGGAGATGTCATTTCAAATAGAATCCAGGCTCTTATTTTTCCATTGCAAAGAGTTTTCTTTTATGTCAAATGAAATTTTAAGATCACCTATGAATTTGCAACTGAACCCTTTACTGCCAAATCTGATTCCAATCCCTAAAAAATCTGTTTCTGTAATATGGCCAGCAGTGCAGTAACTTCTAAAAGGTAGCCAGACATATTGGCAAAAAAAAATATATGTGGTTAATCAACTAAAACTATGTAGTAGTTTGGGAACAATCAATCAATTTCCAGAACTTTTAAGGCATGCAGTTGCTGTGAGGATATCCAAGAACAATAGCAACACTAATGGCTAATGTACACAGATGTTTTTGAGATGGTCTTGTCTTTATTTTTTATTTTCAAAACACTTCTGCACAATTTTAGGCTCTACTGTTAGACAAAAAACAAACCCATCACAAATAAATTCCAGATAATAATACAAATGTAGAGGGACAGTAGGTGTCACTTTGCACCAAGATAAAATAAGCACTACCAAAAAGAGGTTTGTGTTCAACCAGTGGTGTTTTCTCAATCTTTGCTTACCACATAATAACTTGGAGACTTAAACAGAGAATTAGGCAAAAATGCATACAGTGCTGGGATACTGAAAACTCTCTGAGTTACTCCTTGAGGCATCATAGCTGGTAACTTGAAAGATGCTTCAGCAACTTGAAAACTGTTCTGTCTAAATGCAGAAAATATCTCATTTTTAATAAAAAAAGCTGAACTGCTCACTTCCACCTTCACACTTCAGCCTGCCTGGCATCCAGGAACTCTCTGCTAAATTCCTTGAGGGGCTCATTAAAATACATTGCACAAAGTCACCCCTAAAACACGGCAGTAAGTAACAGTAACCCATAAAACATAGTAGCACTTTCTGAAGTTCTTTAAAATAGCTGGGGGAGAATTCCAACCACTCTTATGCTCCCTTAATACTGTAATACTGTGGTCTGAGCTCTGACCAAAGAGATGTGCGACCAAGGTTCACTTCCTGGCTGTATCTCAGAGGATTTCAACTCCTGTTTACCACTTCCTGACTCTTTATACATCAGGTTGCTGGCTTCCATCCTGAGAGAGGTTTATGTATGTATATTACATTAAACTCATCTTGGGTAAGTTAGCAGACACAGCAGAGGAACCAAGAGATAGGCAAAAGCAGCACCTGTGTAAGGACAGTACCCAACTCGCTGTGTGTTCTGCTGTAAATTATGGAGTTGCCTTTAATCTCCTTAAAAACACTTTTAGAAATCTGTGATCAAAGTAAACATAATAGCCCTGCCACATGAAATGAAAGCCCAGATTTTTGCACTTAAACCACTGTAATCCTATTTAGGTCATCTGAGAATGAATAGTGTTTTGGGTCTAGTTTTGTTTTCCCTGATGAAACCAGCTGCTTTTCCACTCTAGAATCCGGATTCTGATGTAGGCTACTTGCTCCTTTGGCAACAAGCACTGCAGAGATGGTCCTCCCTTGAACTGGCACCATCTAGCTGTTTTGGACTTTTTATTGGGATTGGAGGGTACTGGATTGTGCCTAGCAGGAAGATGAACTGAAAATTACTGAAGTATTTTTGTAAAAACATCTTAAAAAACGATACCATACACATAGCTTTACTTTTCTGCATAAATTTGACAAGTTGTATCATTGTTAATATGATGGTTTTTAAAATTTATGTAAGATGTTTCCAAAGCTACTATGATCACCCAGATCAAGGTGGAAGATTGGGTTAAATTTTACCTGAGTATTTTGGAAACACAACTTTTATGACATAGAACCCAGTTAGTCTTTCTTCATGCTTTTTCTCTTGCCGTGACTCCATTTGTTTCAGAGGTCACAGTTAAAATTTCAAAGATTTGCAGGTGATTTTGATTCATATTTCCCTGATAAACTTTAATAAAGCAGATCAGATTACTCTGCCCTATGAGTAAGTTAACTATGCTCCTATTTATTTGAGAAGCAGTTCTTGTATTCAGGTATGTAAAAACATTTTATAACCTCAAATATTTTTTTCTTTTCTCTTGAAGGTTAGCAGCAGTTCTGCTGTACATGGAACTTTTGTGATCCCAAATCATTAACAGAATCTATGTCTAGACTAAATACTACATTTTAAAGCAAAGTATTTCAAAAACCAGCTACTCCTCGATTTACATACCCAGGCTTAAATTTTAGGTGTTTGTTTCCACTGTAGCAGATGATGATGATGTCATTAACACCTAAATCAGGACAGAAAAATGCCTGGTTTTAGGTGTTAGTGACATCATAACTAATTCAGGGAGCACACTGCACCCAGAACTTCTAGGCCTGGCAAGAAAAAGAATTGATGTCAAAACACACTTGTTTAAAAGATACCATGTCTAAGACAAAACTAACCAAGATCTTGCTGTGGAGATCTTAAAAACTTTTTTAAAAAAAGCTTAAAAAATATTTTGCTGCTCACAAAGAAAATGGTTGAAAATATGTGTAAAACATATGTTTTGGTGTTTTGAAGTGATTTGCTTCTAACAATAGAACTGCACACTCATCACTGGTCATGAGATAAATGTGGTTTGGGGGATCTGTGTTATGCCAAGACTCAAAGAATTTAATATGAGCTTTGTTTTGGAGCAATGGTAACAGCAAAAGTGAGCTGACATGCAGACAGTGGTGACTTCAAGTTTCTGAAAGCTACATGAACACTTAAGATCCAATTATTCAAAAAGCCCTGTGTGACATGAAAACATCTGACCCACTAACCAGCTGCAAGACTTTCCCAGACTCTCATCAGCACATGTACCTTTGCAAACTCTGCTACAGCCCAGAGGAGAGTAAACTCCCTTCCTGCACAAGTCTTTTGCAACTCTTGGGGCTGTGCTTCATCTCTTTGCATAAATTGACTTGTTTATGTCTGTTACTGGCATTGTACCACATCTCCTCAGAGGAAAAGCTCAAGGGCTGCTGGTGCCTACAAGAGTTTGCTAGCAGAGGGTGCCACAGAGCACAAGTACACAATTATTTTCCAAAAGCAATGTACATTACACACAGACTAAAATATTGCATGGCTGTGGATATAAATCCAAACACTAAGGATATCTATTCTATCAATTACCTATTATATGTATTCTCCATTTCATGTGCCCCTGCATACATTCAGACACTCGCAGAGCCACCCATGTTATTTGCACATTTTTTCCTGTTCAGTTTTAATCTGTTGGGCCCCAATTTCTATTTGTAATGGAATATGATGTTCAACACAGACATAGAGCCCTCTAGAGTGTTTGACATTTCTGCCCCTCACCTTACAACTCTGTAAAATATGGCCACAGCTAAAAAGGCTGGAATAGACTAAGAAGAAATTTAGGGTCACCTGAGAAAATGAAACAAAGAGATCTAAGAGCCTTTGAGTGGCTCTGCTGCTGTCCTGTGTCACTCCTTGAAAATAACGAAAGGAGCTGATGTTATCTTGTCTTTTTCATGTGACTCACACTTTGCTTTACATTAAATTCAGGTGGAAATGCTGGGATTGAAGACCGGCAAAAGCAGGTCATCAGCACAGTCTGAACGTGCTTGCCTTACTCAGGTAAGTAGATACCATGATGTTAACACATAGTAAAACCCCATTATTTCCCATACATGAAATGCTTGCAGGCTTAGGTCTGCCACTGGAGACTCAAGTGCTTCAAAACAAGTAAATAGTGAGGAGAAACAGGAAAGGAGAGAAAAAAGTTCTGATGAAGCATGAATGGAAAAAAGAGTGGCAATAACATCAATTGCTGAAGTACCATTTATGTTCATGATATAAGGTCTCACCCATCTGTCATTTCATTTAACAGCAGAAGGTGGGGGCAGCCCCTCCATGTCCTGTCCTGTAGTCTGCATATTTCTTTAACCTTTAAAATCACTTCCGCAATTTCTTTTAAACAGGGATTACCAAACTGGCAACAAACTATAAAAGTAAATGCATTTACAATATGCCCTCTAGATAGCTTTACTGTCACGGAAATAGTTTTGCTGTGACCATGGGCTGTAGGAGCAAAAGACTGGCAAAATTACATGGTTTGCAATGATAAAATTCAGGTTTCAGCCAAACATTTTGCTTCTAACCTGCAGCCATCTCAGCTGTGAAGTGCTTATTAAGTTCCTTTCGTGACCACAGGACCTGCAGTTTGTAAATGCTGCAGGTGTGAAGGCATTGTGTGGCACTTTTAGGTTAGTGAAAGAAGATTGGTATTCATGGGTGAAATATTCCCTTTATTCAGTGGAAGAGAAGTAATGTGTGTGGGGGTGGAGAGTGCAAAGCTGATGATAGAAAGATATAAATAGAAACAGACTTCCACAGAGCACCTCAGCCATTCTATTGTATTGCTGCTTCAAGCTTTTAAGTCTTCCCACAATGGCCAAGCCCTGGGATTTTTCCTCTAATGACACAAACTTGCTGTATCTCCTGCCATTAAACTATTTTAAAATTTTACCTAATCTTACTTACTTATCATGGAGTAACAGTAATAGTGCCAGACTATACTAAACCAGCGGCTTTTATATCTTCTTCTATATCTTCTATAGAGTTGAGTGTGATTAGACTGTCAACTGCTCTCATTCACACAGGAATACATCCCCAGAAAGTTGTGACTGACAGTAGGCTTCAAAAATACAGTATTATTTTATAGTTGTGTACTCAGAGGTTGGTGGAGAGCTTCCAATGGAGTCTTTTTGCTTTGTATTCTTTGTGGTTTTCTGCTTTCAATGAGATCCTGACAGTGTCTCTGATGTATTACTATGAAGTTATTAAGATAGAATATAGAATGTTTATGAACTTTTTGTCAGGCCAGCAATGTAAAAAATGTATTACATGTAGATATATCACCTGTACACTGAAAAGTGGTTTTCAAGAGCTACACTTAATCCCACATTTTTTAAATTTTCTTTTCTAATTTGACTACAGACATGTAGGAGTCTGAATTTTTCAGCTCCAAGTGCGCTGCATTTTTAAATCAACAGGGGAGTCAGGAAGAAAATGCACATGGTTTGTAATGCTGGCTGACATACTGCATTATTGACAAACCCCACCAAAAAAAAAAGCTAGCATTTCAAAGTAGATGATGTAGACAAACATCTAACACAAATTCTAAGACAATTTTTTCTTTAAAGAGAAGTTCAGAAAACTGAACTGAAGTGGGTTAACACTGAAACTGCTCCAGACTGAGTAACAGCAGATTCCCTTGCTTACATCTCTTCCATGTTACTGGCAGTTGCTGAGCAGACAGTAATATTTCTCATTACTAACATTAAATGGAGAATATTCTATCCCTGTGAATCTAGGAGAAACTTAAGCAACATCTGAATTCACCTAGCATTCAAATTAAGGGGTGTGTTGTCTTGGCTAGGGCACCAGCTTATTTTCTGCTAGACCATGAAATCTTTACAATTGTCAGAGCCTCAACACTTCATTCACAAGACATGGACATGATTAAGTACCGACTCAAGGAGACTAATACCTCCTCTCCAGTTACCAGCACACATGCCCCTGCACCATTTGCAAGATCCCAGGCACTGAAGGGAGCAAATACTGATCAGCAAGATTCCAGAAAATCACCCACAATAGCACTAAAGTTGGAAGATAATAGTTATAGCAACAGGAACAACAATGGCACATTCATCTGTTTTTTTTAGCAAAGGGGTTTTTTTTTAGCATTTAAATATATAACAGTACATTACAAGCCTGAATCAAAAGACAAGTGGAAGAGAATTTTGAACCAGCATTTCTTTCAGGCACACATTACTTCAGGCATTTGAAGAAAGTGTCGAACAGCTTCCCCACCCACTTTCTCAAAGTGGAGGAGAAATTGCTCTCAAATGTTGGTTATAAACTTGTAATCTGAACTCCAGCCACTCGGCAGGGCTGCAGAAGAATTTACGATGTGCTAAATATTTCCTTTGTTCTTCCCAGTGGTAGCCTGCTGTAGCAATTAGAAAGCAACTGACTGCACATGTAAGCTGTGGCTCTTTTCTAAAGAATTGTTCATAATTGTTAGAAGCCTTCCTAAGCAGGACTTGCTCTGCTAATACTGCAATACTTTAGGTGCGTGCGAATTAATTGTATGTATGATTTTTTCTCATCTTCTAATCTTTGTCCTGTCCTCTAGGTACTTTCCTACTGGGACAGAAGGCAAACACAACTGTCGACCATTGCTGTAATTTAGCCATTACTAACTGGGTACCTGAATCCCTTTGTCTTTATTGGGTACCTAGGTACATTCCATAGGAACAATGTGTCCAGGTAAATGATCCAAACCACTACAACAACATTTGTTTCCATTGCTGCATGAACATAATTCAAAATAAAATGCAATTCTTCTTGATTCCAACAAAGAAAGCAGTCTCCTAAGCCATTCTGTTGCACACTGAGAGCACAGGATATCGAACCTCATGGAGGCAAATTTGATGTAAGCTTGCTACGAAAGAAATTGCAAAGAAATGTGCCTTGGAAAGACTGCAGGTATTGCAAATAGGAAAGATGGCTTTGGTAGCTATCCTCCCACCAGCATCCATTGCCTTAGACATAACTACAGACAAGGTAATAAGCAGGACAATGTAGATAAACTGGTACAGCTGCCATAGCAGGAGCACAGGACATGGTGAATGAGTAGGCTGCTAGTGAGAAGATGAACAAATGCACTGAGCAGTGACATCACTGCTCTCCTGGGAGTGAGAGCTCACGGTGAGGAATACGTTAGCTCTCCTGGGAGCAGCTCTAGCCAGCCTTTTGCGGTCGGTCACCTCCTGCCCAGGGCTCAGTATGCAGGTGCTGGCCAGGACCCAAGGGCAGCCCCACAACCTTGCTGCCCGTGCTGCCTCTGCAAAAGAGGTTGAGAGCAGCAAGGAAGCCAGAGGGAAAGCTTCCTCTGCGTGCCAGCAGCAGGATCCATGGGATTTGGCCTTGGAATTCCTGTGGAGCTTTAACCACTACATCAAAGTGAGCTCCTTGGCATTTGTATGCTATTGCTTAGCCCCCTGGCTTTCCTAATCCTGGGGAGGGTGTACCATACTTTCCCTCTGAAACCTGAGGGAAACACAGTTCCCTAGTCAAAAAACTGCCAACATCCATTGAAAAGACAGCAAAATACCACCTCTGGCAGGTGACCTTCAATGTAAACCACAAGACATACAAGTTGAAAGCAAGCTTTCACATACAGGCTTTGGTTCGAGCACACGCTCCTCTGTGGTGGCCTTTGCCCTGTTGCACCACCTGGTAATGTCTGGAATCAAGTTATTTATAGTCTATACAATGAGAAGTCAAATGAGTTGGATGGTTCAGAGTTTTGGTAATGAGATACAGAGGTTTCTGTTTTGGGCTTGCTGTGTCAGACTCAGGCTGGACTGGTGTAAAGGAGTGGAAGTCATTGCCATCCAGTCGTGAAATGGACTTTGTTTGTACACCCTTCCTTTGAAGGCTCTGCAGACAAGCCAAGGAGGAAGACACACTGAATACTCTCTTTCTTCCCTAGATTTGACCCTTACTAGGCAGAGCAAAGATGCTCCACAGCCAGTGCTTTAACACCTTCCTAAGAGTTTGGTGAGACACAGTTTCCAGAGCATATCCAAACTCCTTGTGATGAAATTGGCAGAACGGATCCCAGCTTGTGCTACTGCCTCCTATACTTTAAATGTAAGCATGAATGGAGAGACTGTCCAGACAGCACTCACAGCTACATCTGCCACAAGAAAAAGTCATGCTTTTACTCTGTGCTATTTCATTGGCTGTGGTATTTCAAACACAGCCCTGCCATCGATTCTTTAATTCAAGACAACAACCAGTTTACTTATTCAACTGGCCAGCTTCTCATCACTGTTATGAACTTGTATCTCCTTGGATTTTTAGGGCAAATTAATAACCTCTGAGATCAAGTCATCCTCTGTGCCAATGTGAGTGCTGAATTTTGTTGTGGTTAGTTGTCACAGGACTAAAGGGTTCATCATCCTGACACTCAAGTCTCATAAGATGCCTTGAAGCATAACCCATCCCCAGCTGCCATGTTACAGGGAGAATCCTGATGATCCCATCTTTTTGCAGTTTTAGTAGTGATATGAACAAAAATATTATTTCCCTTCTTTTGTGTCATCAAAAAAATATTGGTGTATGTGTCCTGGGTTGCTTTTACTATTCAGCTTTCTCATATATAAAAATAAAGATACACCAGCTGATAGGAAGAAATCAGAACAAGAGAAAAAATTCAGTGGGTGTTGAAGATAAAGGTAACACTTACAGGTTATGTTCAAAAGACTGCAATCAACACATGGAACCAAGGGGATCTATTTGATATTCTTAGTGCTCATTTATTACTTGTTTCTTGGAGATGCATACTTGTGTCTCAGCTTTGTATTGCAGGAGCAATGCCGCCACACACATTCCCTCACTCATTTTTTTTCCTTGCTTTGACCTACTGAGAGGAACACTTTTCTACAGGCTCTGCCAGTGCAAGAGGATATCAGTTGTCTCCTGGACTCTAACTTTCCATCAAACAGCAGTTGTAAATCTAAGCACTAAATTGATTAATTTTTAGCACTATGTGTTAAGGCAGAGCCAACAAGGCCAAAATATTATTAACTCATTAGGTACCACAGACACATTGCAATAGTCCTTGGTGCAAAGAGCTTCCAATTCAAACAGGTAAGACCGACCACAGATGTAAGGGAAAACAGAGGCAAAGTGAACAAGTTAACTCATCTAAATTCTAGAAAGAGCTCTGAATAACACAATAACATTTGATGATAAATCACAAAAAAATGTAAATGAGATCCTACATTTTGGCTCTTTTTTAGCAGAACTGAGTAAAGATTTTTGAAAAATATTGTGTTACATATTTCCTCTTATAAATGGATTCCTGATGTCATAGCATTTATATATTTAGTCTCTTAACCAAGGATTTTAAACAACTACCATTTAGTGCAAGCTCCTCATTCTCCAATGCTTGGATAAATACTGCTCTCAATTTACATAGTGAAGCTTAGAAAGTCAGGAGACTGGCTTAGCATTCTTCTAGAGAATTCAAGCCAAGGCAAGATTCCAGGAGCAACATGTGTGGTTTTTGCCTACTCAGTAGGTGACATTTGCTCTGCATTCTACTGACCTATTTTGTAGTTATTCAGTGTTGGGGTCATCACTCTCAAGACTTAAATTGTGTTGTTTTAGGCTCAGAGGTGTAGGAAAGCTTGATGGAGACAGAGCAAGACTAAGTCACTGTCTTTCATGTGAAAGAGCTGTGGACAGTGGCAGAGAAAGCACAGGTTAATATGACAGCACTGATTAACAGCTTTTGCAATTAAAGAAAAATCCTTCCCATAAGTTTTTTAAGGTAGCTCTGATAAAACATGGTCCTATAGTTTATTTTTACCTCACTGATCACTGCATTGAGAACATTAGCAAGAAGCACTGCAACAATGAAATTAAAGTTATCAAAGTGCTGTTAAATTTCATCCACTTGAACATCAGCTAGAGTCACAGTAACTTGTGCCAACAGCCTCTGATTATTTTTAAACTTTGTTTGACAGACACTTCTGGAAATGTCTTCTTGTTTTACGTCGTCAGCAGGGCTCTCAGGCTAAGTTCCTTACGTATCTCTCAATGCTGCTAAGCTGATTGGCATTTACTTGTACCCCTTCACTGTAAGAATCATGGAGTCTGACTTGGCAAGAATCATCTCCTTTTTTTTCTTTATTTTGTTTTGGACAGAACAGCTGCCCTCCAAACTTAAGCCCATCTGGTCTTATTTGAAAAATGAAGGGGCAAAAATTAAAATCAGTTCTCACCAATTAGAGGAAAGCTGTGCATAAACAATTGAAAGGTCTTTTCATACTTATGGCCTGACATTTCCACAAAAAGCTTAATTGCTTGCATGGGCCTAAAGGGTTATGTTCTTTTTTTAAGTTGCATATGCTGTCTGCCAAATACTAGCTTGGACATGCTGTGAGTGATTTTTGGATCACCAGCAGCTCTTGCTATTTTAGGCTCTGTCACAGCTTGAAATTGTAATTAATTTTGAGGATCCTGACAATCATAATTATGACCATCCTGGTGTCTGATAAGGCTCATTTTGTGCTTTTTTTTTTTTTTTTTTTTTTTTTTTTTTTGGGTAGGAAGTCTTTGTATTTAGTATTGGGAAAAACATTCCATACTGCAGACTATCATGCTGCAATAAATTTATAATTTAAAAATTAAACACCTGCCATAAAGTTGGGCAGGAAACTTGGTTCTTGTACCATGAAACTTGTAAAGTTTTCATGAATGTTCTCATCATGAATTCAAGATTCTCTGAAGCTCTATTCATAACATCATGTAATGGAAAAGCCAATCAAAAGTGACTTGTCATTGCAGTTTTGGATGCTTAAGATGCATAAAAGAGACAATTACAGGCTTATCCAGGAGGAGCCATCTATATTTTTGTAAAAGTAAACACTAACTTGAGCTGACTCTTTAGCCAACTACTTTCTCTGTCCCTGATTCAGTTGCTTTTGCTATTCTGGGATTTCTATCACTCTCTTTTCATCATATCCTTCAGTTTCTCTTTTGATTAGGAAATCCAGTTTTGGACCCGAGAGATCCCCAAAATATTGTACTGAACTGGTGTTCCAGTTGAGAGTTTCCATTCCCCTGAATATTTTCCTGTGGGACAAAAAATATAAAGTTTTGAAAAATTATCATCTGTTCCCTGAAACTTAGAAAACATTGTGTTCTTTTATGATAGGTGAAAATTCATGACATTTACGACTTCCAGATTGGCTTACATTTTGACTTCACATCACTGGCAATTTGTAAAAACAATAATGACAAGAGTACTTTTCCTTTCTGGTTTTCAGAGACATTGAACTAAAAATTCACTGGAGTTGGTTAGTGAAACAAGTACAGAGTGAAAAGAAAATATTTCTTGGACCTTTGGATTCACTTCTGATGGCCCTGGGAAATAATAATGTCCCTCAGCTGTTCTGTGGCTCTTGAAGAGAGAAAAGCAGACTGCATTTGCCTAACTGCTTAAGTAAGGATGTGCGTCACGCTGTAGTCACTGTTTTCTGAGATTTATCCTCCCTCTTTAGCAGCTCCCATTAATAGCAGAAGGAATGACACAGAGTTACAGAAGGGAGGATGTCCCTTCTGAAAGAACACTGTTGTGCGCTATTTGGAGTACAACACTCAAGGCCAGCTTGTACCTTGCAGGCTTTTTGCTGATTTGGGATACTGCAGAGCCTCAATGTAAGTAGGGAAGCACTCAAGGAGCTTCCTAGGATATGCATTCCTAGCCCAAGACTCCTGGTTAAGGAAGTGAAGACAGGCAGTTCTGTGCAATCCCCCTGTGAAAACAGCCAGTTTGGCTGCCTCAGGGTACAAGAAAGAGAAAAAAGATATGCCTACTTTCTTGTCTGATCCAGGGGCATTTCTTCCATCACTGGGATCAAGAGAATTTTTTCCTATGTTCCCCCAGCACAGCAATACCAATCCTACCTGCTTTCATAGCATCCTTTTGTTTTCCCTTGAGAAAGAGTTAACTTTCAGGACACAAAATATAGTTCTGGTTTCCTATTTGTACCATGTTCAAACAGTTTTTAAAGGAACCCTAAGCCCTAATATCATGCACATTTGAAATGATAATTTTAATTTTTTGAAAATAAACACTGTGAGTTTCCAGCTCCTCTTTCTTCACCAAGTTTTCTGGTGTAAACTAAGTAGATACTAAATGCTGGGGGAGAAACAAACAGGCAATGAAAAGATCCCATTACTTGTTAGGGTTTCTAAAGGAACTTTGTGATTTTGTTTGAATCCAGATTTTTCAATGCCCAGAACTAGTAAGCCGGGTTAAATATTTACTAAACAGAATTAATGCATTAAAAAACTCTCCTAATTTTAATGGGTAGGGGAGCTTGGAAGTCACCATTTTTATTCTGTGAAAAACTCAGATTTAAACATGCCCAGCTTTTAGGTCTAAGCATAGATGTGAGAAATTCATAGGTGATGTCATGGATCCACTTCAGAGCTACAGCCATGAAGAACCTGTCTGTCAGAGAGATTTTTAACCTCCTTCTCAGTTTTTGCCCAATCCTATTGAAATGTTTTATTTTAAATTTCTAAACAGCTAAAAATCTGCTGTTGGATATGCCCAGGAACCTTTTTTTACAGGACTGAGCAGGTTGCTATTTTTCTCATTCATGATGCTCAATGGGATTTGCAAATTGTAGCCTCACTGGGCTCTCAAATGAGATTTGCTCTGGTAGCCACTTCTTTAATACCATTAAATATTCAAGCCCAGCAAAACTATAACCACTGAAGAGATTAGTAGTGGTAACAATATTTATGCAACTTTGGTTCTATCCTTTATCTGCCTATTTCATACACAAGGCTACTGTTTGTCCTGGAATGTGAATACCCTCCTCTTAAAACAACTCCAGGTTTTCAAATGAAGCCATCACTCGTTGACATCGGAAACCAGGGTTTCCTTTCTTATCTCAGGTGGTCTGCCAATATGTCCGATTGTACTCAAACTTTTCCTTTATTTAGGCCAGTATATTAAAATATTTATTTTTGTCTCCCAGTGTATCCTCTAGACTGGCTGTTGTAACATTTTCTTGAGGATGAAAAAGAAAATACTGAACCCAGAGTGGGAAGCACTGAAGCCACTGGGTGACTACAGATAAGGAAGGACTGAGATGCATGATAGTCATCAGCTCTGAGATTGTACTTATTGAAATGGATCTTTAGATATTCCACTTTATTCAACATATAATTTTTACAGTGAGTACTTGATTAAAGAGCAAGATAGTGAAGTTTCACAGAGATACTTTGGCATCAACTTCTGGGTACTTGTTCTCTTCTCTTCCTATCCATAGCTGTTCACTCAGTGTAAATGTTCCATCCGGACTGTCACTTCACTCAGTTGTATTTTGATTTCAGTCTCAAACTATTGCACTGCACAAAGATTAATGCACATTCTGAAATATCTGAGAAGATTCTGGCATGCTAAACATCACACATTGTGGATCTCTTCATATGTGTTTTGTCAAGCCTGCAGCAGATTCTGCTGCACGCAGCCTCTGAACGTGACTGTGCAAAGCCTTTGGGGGCACCTCAGCAGTAACAGTGACAGATGTAAAAAAGAGGCATAGCTACACAAACACAGCTCTGAGGGCAAATATCGTTTCTTGCACTTTCCCATGTATTTCCAGACTGGGGGATTCCTGAAATGTAAGGAGTACCATCACCTCCTCCTATGAAATCTTCAGAAAGGATTAAACAACTAATTTTTAGCTGTCAAAAAAAGAAAGAAGAGAAGATACCTTTTCCAGGTACCTCACTCCAGGAGGGGACACCACCAATCCTGTGGCCCTGCAGCCAGGGTAAAGCATCTGTGCCCTGGAAAGTCCTGACACCTACCACACATCATGGTCCCTGCACATTGTGCCACCTGCTGTGAATTCCTCCAGGCCCTCAGGCAGGCGGGCACTGCCATGGAAAGAATTACAAGGCCAAACTTTCTTTTTATGCTTTGGCCCGAGGATGCTTGAGATTAGGCAGAGCACCACCCTGTGCTGCCAAGGAACCCTTTGCAGGCTGTGCCTTTAGAGTACAATTTCCCTCCAGATGTAAATGTGTAACAGGCGACTTAGCAGGTAACCACTTAATTGTCCTTTAGCTAGTAACTCCCTGTCCTGGTCATTAAAGCATTTTATATACTGCTCAGAGTATGTACGTTGTAATAGCAATTATACTGAAATAGATAAAATAAAACAGACTGATAAACTTGATTGTTTGTTTTCCCTTACTTTTCTTTCCAGACCTGCTGTAATTGTTTGCTATAACAGAAAGAGTAGCAACAATGCTGCTTAACAGGGTTGTTGTTAAGGCACGGAGTGGATTCTGCTCAAAGCTCATGACTTAATTCCCATGTATCCTGAAACAAGGCTCCCAGTCTTTTTGTAAACGGAGAAGAACACTCCATTTTCTACCTACTTTATGCGTGCCTTGTCCCCTGAGAGGCATTGTGTTGGACACTGATCTTCAAATCTGCGGTGGAAATCTTCTTTAGAACATTCTCTGATTGTTCAGAGGGCTCAGAACTTCACTTTACATTGCAAATCCCACCAGTGCTTCACTGTGGTTGCACTGCAAGTCCGAAATCCTTGTGCTACAAACCCAGATACAAAGCCTTCCCTCCTCCATAGAGTCTGTTTGGTATACCCTATACCCAGTAATTCATTATCATCTCAATCTAAATTATGCTCAGCCTACTCAGAAAGTTGTGGATAAACGCTAGCTGAGTAACTAACATAAAAGCATTAAAAAAGGCATCCTTTTTCTTTTACTAAACAAGTTTAATAAGGTAAAGGGGTGCCTCAAATAAAATGAAACAAAACAAAACCAAACCCCTAGATAGTATTAAATTTTTTGTCCTCACAGGAATCTAACCATTCACTAAAGCATCAAATTATTTTTATTATTATCATCCATATTATCACAAACATGTAAGATTTATAGACTAAATCTAGAAGGGAAAATGATGGCTGATGTCCCCAAAATCATATATATATATATATATATATATATATATATCCTAATTATATAATTATATATAGCTATAATTTGTGAGCAAAATATATATGCTATATTCACTATAGCATTGAGACTTGTTTAGAAAGATGCAAAGAGATGGTGCAGCTTTTATTTCCTCAGGGAGCTTGTTCCAAGGACAAACATCCTTTACATATAAAAATACGTGGTTTTCATCTTCAGTGCATTTCAATTTTACACATTGTTCTTCCTAATTATTTTTCCTACCACATGCCGTAGGTATCTAGCATTCCTCTTTACTCTGAACATCACCAAATATCACTGAACATCAACAACATGAAGCATATAACCAGTGGTCTCCACTTAACCAATTGGATTTTCTGTTGTGCTCCTGGAAAGAGATCTGTTTCCAACTAGTTTAGACTGTGCCAAAGTCCAAGGCTCTTAAAGAAAATGCCTTTCATGAAGTTAAGGACAACAAAAAAGTTCTAAAATTTGAAAAGTCACAACTGAATAGGAATTAACCTTTTGAATTTATAAATAAGCAAAGATAAAGATTAGAAATGTATTGTAAAAGAGCCTGTGAAATCATTATTTAGCTCCATTATTCATTTATTAGTAAAGAAATAAATGGCATTGCCCTTACTAACTGAATTTGGTCAAGGACTCTTGAATACTTGCAAAGAAAATGAGAAACTGATTCCTAACTTCAAGCTGACACCAGAAGGCATCTAGTTTGTTCTGTGAAGAGGGATCAGTTACATGTTTATTTATAGCCTGTGAACCAGGATGACAAAATGTGGGCCCATAACTCCAATGGGCTCCCAATGCTTTCTGTCAGACTTGCACAACAGTCTCACAGACAACATGTGGTTGCCCTGTTTTTCAGGGTAAGAATGCAACTGCTCATCTGTGGCTGCCCCAAACAGCAAAGGTGTCCAAGCAAGCCTGGCATGATGTAGAAGTTCAACTTCTCTCATCTTCTGAGAGCTAAAGTTGAGGGTCTAACTGCAGTTATTCTATTCCAAAAATACAGTATTTCTATTTACTCAATTAGCCTTTTAAACTGATACTCTTTTTCTTTCATTTCCTTTAGTTTCCTTCCAATACAGACTTTTTTTTGTTGGAATGTATAACAGCTTCTACTTTTTTAATCATCTGTATATCATGTAGTCACAGAGCAACATGAGAGAATCCCTCCAGCTTCAAGACCCATGTTCCTGACATCTGGCTTTCAGCTATGATTTGCCTCCTATTTGCACTTGGGAAATAGGGCCATGGAGAAGATTAAAGGTTGTGCCGTAGTAGAGACACACTGCCCAGATGAGACCCTGTACTTAAAGAGGTCTTGATAAAGGTAAATTCCAAACCAGCACCAGGGGTTTTCCCTTTCATTTGATGTGACAAGGAGTACATGAAGAATCCACATGTGATTCTTGTTTCTAACATCACCTGATGCTACCTTATCCTGCCTAACCTTTTGTCATCTCTTTGATCTTGGAAGCAGAATCAGGGCTCAAACATTATTAAATTAAGCAGTGGCCTTACTAATGCTGTTGTTTTCCAAAGAAAAATTTTGAGGTGTCACTGCACCTTTATAGGAATATTGTTTTACTAAGCCATGGTTTTTCTAGTTGAATGAAGAATGAAATTAACTATTCATTTTGCAATCCTCACATCAGCAAAAGCCACATATTTAGAATTACCAAAATCATAGAATCATAGAATCATCAAGGCTGAAAGAAAACTTTAAGACCATCCAGTCCAACTGCCAACCCAGCACTGCCACTGTAATCCCTAAACCACTAAACCACATCAACCAGAGACAGATCCAGATACCTCTAAAGCATCTCCAGTTGGGCAACCTATTCCAGTGCATGATCACCCTAACAGTGAAAATTTCTTTTCTAATATCTAATCTGAATGTCTCCTGTCTAAGGCATCTGGCAGGAAAAACCAGCCCCCACTTCACTGTAAACTCCTTTCAGGGAGTTGTAGAGAGCAATGAGGCCCCCCCTGAGCTTCCTCTTCTTGAGAAGAGCTAAACAAATCCAGCTCCCTCAACTCTCCTCATACACATTTTCTAGGCCCTTCATGGGCTGTGTTAACCTCTGCTGGATCTATGTTAGCCCATGCTTGGATTGTGTCAGGGGCATGCTTGAGTAGAAAATCACAGCATCCCTAGGACAGCTGCTTTTCTTGCAGCTTCATGAAAACCAGTAGTTTCAAAACCATTTGCTCATACTGAAAATTCATGGTGCAGATAAAGCTGGATGCAGATTAACCTGGGGAAGGGACGTCAAAGGGTCCTGTTAGCATAAGCTGCCTCTGCTTTGTGATGAATGTGCTGTTATAGGCCTGTACAGTCCACCAGTCAGACTGGACCAGCATGGCTGCAGTTCATTGTTTTCCTAAATATTTCTGAGCCTGTAAAAGTTGAAGTTTCCTGACCGGCTCTGGTTTTGGTAGCTGGAGGAAAGTATTCAGAAGGGGCGACGGTACTTAATTTTTAAGGGAAGAGGCAAGGAAAGAGCACATAGATATTTCTTCTTAAATAAGAAGTGGGCAGGATGTGTGATGGGTCCCAGCCAGGTCCTTAATAAAAAGGATGATGTCTGTGCTCCCCAGAGGGCTCATGACGCCACTTTGGAGTTTGCACTCAGCAAGAAGCAGCTCATGTTGCACACCGCATGACACTGGAACAGGACTGACAAACATCAGGAAGTCCCCAATGGCTGCAAATTTGGAATTTGGCAGCGCTGTGTGAACCGGCCCATTGCAGTGCTCATGGCCCTTGTGAGCGTACTTGGGCCCAGTTTCAAACAGATAGCAGAACTCTGGCTTTTTGATTTAAGGCACTTCACTGTTTCAAAGAACGTGGAAACTGAAATAATACAGGTTGCTTCTGAAGCCCAAGGTGCACCAGCTAAATCATAGGGAGCTGAAACTTGTACAATGACTGTCTGGTTTAAATAAGACCATTAACATTCCTCACTAGCAATCGTATGCATGCATTCATATTAAAATTCTAATAAAAATATTCAAACCACATCTGGGAACTAGCATTCTAGGTTGGCACCACTATTGTAAATTTTCAGCTAAGCCACTGACTTCTCAAAAAAAAGTTTCTACTGGAAATGTTGACAGGCCATTAGCTAAGTGCAGTGGTGAGAATGGCACTGACCATGAGACAGTTTAACAAATAATAAAATACTAGTAAGCAGATGAGGCTTTAAGCCTATTCATTAGGCTCAGTTTCTGATGAGTTAAAGCAGACTGCTTATTTCTTGTCCATAAACACTCCCAGGCAGTGAAAATCTGTCATGGATAGGGCTGGTGTGACGAAGTTTGTTTAGTTCTAGAATACAGTAGTCAGAAATATGCAAGAAGCCACATATGGTGACACAGCGCCCTTAAGTCTGTAAAGTTGGAGGGAAATTTTCTGGTTAAAAATTCTGATATGTTATAATAGTGTGCGTTATCCCACTAAAAATTAGATATCTGTGGGACTAGTTTAGAACAATGGGACTGCTAAGAACGTAATTACTAAAAAGTGAAACCGTTGTCTGAAACAGTCTCCGGCTGGAGGGTTGTGTGGTGGGAAAATATTTTAACGGGGTTTCCTATTAGTGTGATTGTTTTCAAGATGTAACACTCGTACTGGAATACAGTGGAATGTTCACCATGTGTGTCTCTCTAATAGATGGTAAGTACTTCATGGTGATTTTGTTTTTAAAACCCACTCTTTCTGGTTTCTGCTCCATAAATTCACAGGCTAACACAGTGTGTGCTCACGTGATGTATTTACACTAGAGAAGCAAATGTTAGAGAGCAGGATATGCAGATCTGTTGAAAAAATAGGAAGCCTCAGAGCTTAAGATATATACTAAGACAAAAGACTGCATGGTACAGCTCATGGGATCCAAAGCCAAGCCTACCCCTGCCAACAGCTCTTAGCCAAAATTTCTTAGCCTGCAGATCCTGACAATTTGCAATTATTCACACAGAAAATATTTGCAGTACAGCTCTGCAAGCAGATAAAATGCAGGTAAAATATGGCAAAAATAGGAGGGGAAAAGAAGTAAACTGGCTCATTTTTATTAGTCCCATTCTTCTGTCACTTGCCTATTGGTTATAGTATATAAAGTTGTAGCAAACATGTTCCATTAATAGATTTATTTATACAGCAGTATGTTCAAACCCTATTTTATATATGCAGTGGATTTTTATATTGATGGTGGATTTTTGTGCAACATAGCAAATATATGCCATGATTTTGTAGTTTTGGTGTTAATGGATGCTAAGATATTTCCATGTAACAAATACTATATTTATGCCCAAGGCTTCTTATACCCTTATATTTTTTCCAACCCTGTGAAAATAGCTTTTCGTTGAATAGGAATGGCAGAACTGACAGATGCCCCAGTGGAGATCTTAGGTTAAGCTGTTACCCACTTTTAGCACTTGTTCTTACAAAACCAGTAGCTTTTGTGGGCTATCTTAATTAGCCTTCTAAGACTGGTGGAGATCCTTTTTGTTAAGGAGATCTTCCTCAAAGAGATCTCCTTTGAGATGACAAAACTGAGCAGTTTCATCCTCTTTTCTGAGCATTGGTCTTCTAAGTGGTCTGCCTACACTTCTTCTGCCATGGAGGTATATTTAAGATAGACCACTATAATGATGGACTTTGAGTTGTCTCTTACTATTGAGATTATAAAAACCTAGCCTGCAGAAATTATTCATGCAGATGTTTTGTTACAGTTCTATCTTTAGTTGCACTTGCCTTTGATTTCACTGTTCATGTAATTTATGGAGGGATCTATGTTAACTAAAATACAAATGGTATTTGCACTGTACATATGCCGATGTATCAATGGCATGGCACTTTCTCAAGTGTAAATTATATTATCTTGGCCTAGCTAGCATATACATAATTTAGTTTTGCTTACTCTAAGCTCATGCTGAGTGAAATTCTGATGCAGCAGAAGTCAATGATAATTCTGCCTTTGATTTTTGTCAAGTGGCACAGGACTTCTTATTCTGTGTTTCCCATGGGGTTTTGATTTCTTTTTTCAGAGCTCTATGTTACTCTAATTCCTTTTCTTGGATGATTGCTTGGATGATTGGATAAATAGTTCTAGCTTTGGTTGTTTAATTTCTAGGTATTATGGATCATATGCCATGGGGAAAACCACACTTTTTAAAGTATTAGTTTCTCCCATTAATTTAGGTTTCATCAGTACTAGGAAAACTTAAAAAATAAGCATTTTGTGAAATGTTTCCCAGATTCCCTTCTGTGCTAGGACATCCTATTCTCCTTCTGCAAGTACACGCTAGAGAAATTGCCACACATCTTCTCTAGAACTTGTCTTCATAATTTCAGTGTTTTTTACAATGTGAAATCTATCTCCTTTCACAACTCAAAGCAGTTTTGGACTTGTTTATTAGAAAGAGAGAAGAGCAGTCCATCTGTGGTGAATATTTTCAACTTTAAGGATATGTCTTTGAAGTTTGTTTTCACAGTTGCATCATGGCATAGTTTTCTTTAATATAAATGTAGTCCTATGGTGTTGACATATTTCAAGAAAATAATAATTTAGCAATAAAGCGGAGATGTAAAAGAAATTCTCTCCTATGCCAGATTCTGTTTTGCTTCTGTAAGACAGTCTTGAGGAGATTCACTTAAACTTAGGGGGCCGTTTACAGAACAAGAGCTAATGTAACTAAAGCTACTGAATTGTCTGGCCTGAGTTTTGGTAGAATATCAGATTGTCTTAATGATCAGTGTTTGCTCATCTTCCAGTTGTATACTCCTCTGTTGCTTTTTAAGTCCTGAGTACCCTCTTCTCCAAATAGCTGGTAAAAGATGACTGGCCATCTCAATATGGTTGTCAGGGCAGTAGCTCTGTACCTCACTACAGAAAAGTTATCAAACCTTTTTGTATCTTCTGGTTTTGCTGAAACTTCTACTAAAAATACCCCTTCTGAACCTTGGGGCCTGGTGGTAGTGGCTGCCACCAGGGACAGAAAGCATAATCTCAGGTTCTCACGCAAGGACCTCTCCCATATGAGATAAAAGTGCTCTAATTTCAGGACAACTGAACACTGAGGGCACTGATTATGCAGAATTTTTACCCAATTGCTTAACAGGTGAAGAAAAACATCTTAGAAAAGTTCTTAGGATAGTTCCATTGTTTAATCCTGTGCATTTTTTGTTGATACTCATACTCAATCCAATAAAAGGACCACTCTCTTTACATAGTGGAAGTGATTGAGATACAGTTTAATATCAAAGCACTTTCAGAGGCACAGTATAATGTCTTCTATACTATCATTTTAGAGAGTCTGCCTCCATCATTTTTCTCTATCAAACAAATCCTTTGTCTTTAGTATCATGAATCCTAGAATGACATGAGTTGGAAGGGACCTCAGAGACCATCTCGCTCCAAAGCCAGCTCCTGTGGGTCGGCATGACTTGTCCATAAGCGAGGCTGTGCTGGTTGTCTTGGATCACCTCCTTGTCTTGCACTAGCCTTGATGTTTCATCTATTTTTCTGAGAAATAATGTCAAAACATGAAGTTAATAGTGAGTTTATATATGTAAAAACATTACCAGAGGTTGTAGAAGACTTTTAGTGTATTCTCTTTAGGCTTCCACGAGAGTTCTTTGCAGACTAAAACCTTGTGTACATTTACAACTCTTTACACCCTCAACAGTGACAAGCAACACTTTTGAACTCTCAGTTGTTTAAAGATGGCATTACCTTTCTACATATAAGTGAAGAGTAAGTGAGGAAAAGGGGGTTTATTCACATTTAAACAATTAATGGTGACTTTACTAGTTGTACTTTTTTAAATCTCTGACTTTGAAGGGGGGAAAAAAGAAGGTTAAGCACAAGAATTTATAAAAATCTTTTCCAGTTGGACTTTTCAGTTAATGGATAGAAATTAAAGCGCTTTTTGTGCTGAAGGGCAAAATAGAGGTGTTGTGGTGATAGAAATAGAAAGAAAACAAAAGGCTAAACAGCCTTAGTAATAAAACAACTTTCTATATTTAATAAAAACAAAACCAACAATTTTATGGAGGATAAAAAACACCTTGGACCTTTGGTGCTCATAAAATTGCAAATTATTATTTTACCAGACAAAAAAAATTAGATCAAACCAAGAATTAGAATTGTATATTTTCAAGAGTTGTTTTCCACATTAAAAATTAGCACTTCCTGGTTTTAAAATGGTTTTTAATGAGTCTTTTGAAGGCAACGCTAATGGGGAAAATGCTCAGCTTTAATAAGAATATTAGAGGATGTACTGAACATATTTATCCCACATATAGAAATCAAATGTAGCCTTTCTCAGTGCAGTGTAGACTTTAAAAACTAGAATCACTGGTTTATAAGAAATAGCCACTACACCTGTTGATATCTGAAAGATTTAGTTTTTCCATATCCATGGCTTTCTTTTTTCTCTTTTCTTGACTTTTGACATTTTTCTCATACACTTACTATTTACCACTTGCCCAAGAAGTAGGGCAGTTACTAACTTAGGATTCCCGTGGAGGTGTAAGAAGTCTTGTTGACAGCATTCACCACCTGCCTCTTCTGTAAACAGAGGATTTGTTTACAGCCTTATGACATGCAGTACCTGGGTAACCAAAGCCCTGGACCTCTGCAAGGTCTGCAAACTCAAGTTTTGTAGTTTCCTGAAAATAATAATTCTTGCCTTATTTCCTTGTTTTCCACAAAATAATGATAGAAATATTTATGCACATTATAAGGGGTACACTTTACATCACTGGTGTATAACTGTCAGGGAAATATCTAAAAACTGTTAAGTCTTCTTTTAACTAAACGCAGCTTCTACATTATGAAAGTACTAATGAAATTATGTTACAATGTGTGTGGAAGATGCCAAAAATGAAAATGAAAAAAAATCAGAGAAAAAAGACAGAAAATTAACTGTCTGTACTCAAGAGACTAAGGCATAAAGAATGGTGCCTTAATCTCAAAGGAAATCCTACTAAATGTGAAGTATTACTAAGCTATTGAATAATCTTGCTAAACTGACATAAAGTCCTAATTTAACTGAAATACAAATATAATTTAGAGAATTAAATATAATAAGGTCTATAAATCTCTCAAACATTTGTGTACAAACTACAGGTGTGATATTTGCAACACAAATGTGACACACACTGAGTCACTTCAAAGAGAAGGTGATTACAAGGGGAATAAGCATGGGCCAATGTCAACACCTTGTTACGTCAGCATTATAAATTTCACCAAACTTAACTGCTACAAGACTGTAATTCCTTCTTCCATGGGCATTTCTTGCAGAGAATAATACAGGCTGCAAATACTACAGAAGCTCAGCAGAATTCAGAGCAAGAACTCTGTCCCACCAATGATCTCTCTTAGCGTTCTTCTTTAGGCCTGTTTCTCCATCATTAAAATCTGCAAGAGCGTAAATTGCCAAGTACTTCCCAAAATTAAAATTATGAAGATTACTTTTGCTTGCTCTAATTTTCATCCAAATATTAGTGACAATAGGTGAAAAACCCTCACCACATTTCTACTTACAGAGACTGAGAAAGTTATTTTTTTCTGATGGGGGAAATCTATCCCCTCTACAGGTATGTCTATCTCTATATGTATGTAACTAGCAGGTATGTCAGGGCAAAATTGCTTTGCTTTTCCAGATTGTTCCACTTGACAACAATTGCTGAAATAAACCCCTTCTTGCAATAAATCCTTCCTTTAAGAAAGTATTAATTACTTCAGCAGTACTGCTTACGTTTAGAAATCCTGTTTCCTTTTATGCTTCATTTACAACTTTATGCATGATACCAAACAGGACATGTAAAAAGGGTCCTGGATACATGAGTAAGCTTACTACCTCACTTGCCCTCTCTTAATCTATTCCTCCTGAAAGTCTTTCATCACAAGAAGACTTTTTGGAACTTTCAAACAGGTGAAAGCAAATTTGATACAAGAACATTCCTGATTTTCTCCTGGTGCTCTGACATACATGCTGTTAACATTCATCTCCAGAAGTGAAGGTTCCAGGAAGGAATGAGAGAAAACATCTCTGTCCCATCATCTGGAACCAGGTGGATGAAGAAAGGGCTCCAGCACTGGTTGCCCTACTCTTTACCAATTCATGAAAGTAAATTCATCTCCAACTTTGCATAACTAACTGCATGTTTACACAACTGAAAAAGCATCTCCTCTTGCTGCCAACCATGGTACTGCCATATCTTAACTCTTACACTCTCAGAGCAAAGCCATGATACCATACATCTGAGCATCATTAACTGTGGTTTGTATTACCTAAGATATGAAAGTATTTATTAATTAATTCCCACCCTCAAGTCAATATTAAATTCCATTCATAACACAGTGCAATTTTTTTAAAAGTTATTGCCTGTTTTCAAAAACAAAATTTAAGGAAAATTGATACATTAAAGAAAAAAAGGATAATATTATTAATAGGATACATGATGAGGAGGACTGCTATAAGGATTTACCATTTGTCTGCTAAGGTTGAGTAAATTGCTCATAAATTATTCCGTCTTCACAAGCTCTGAGCAGTAAAACTGTTATTACACTTTGCACACTATGTACCTCTAATATCCAATCTGAAGCTCATTTATCAACAACTACTCTTGTGTAAACAATCCATGAAGAAACCTGACTTGTTTTCGATTCTTATTGATGATCTTTCAAAACTCAGAAATTGCCTCCTCTTCAATTTCCTACTGAATTCTAAGGTAATCACTCCATCAATAGTTCTCAACAAAAATAATTGTTTCCAGAACAAACCTTTCCCCAGAATTTAGGTCCTTTAAGCTGGTCCCTCTCAGAGCTTCAAAAGTGTGAATAATGAAAATATGTATTTAAAAAAAAAAAAATCTTAGGATGTGTATAAGCTTTTATGAAGTCAGAAGTGAAGAAAAGTTTTCCCAGAACAGGATATGAGGCAGTGAAAATGAAACGCAGGTCTTTTAGGATATGTGTTTCGGTTTTTCTTGTTTTCTTTTTTACCATGAAGCTCAATCTTCAGTTGCATTTTCACAGGAGTACAGGTCATTCAAATGCTAATAAAGCACTCACATTCACAGTCAGTCCCAAGTGTAGTCAGCTAATGGAAAAGGTGAGGAAGAGAACTTTGTATGCCTTTTAATGAAGTGGTGTGCTATAGGGCAAGGAGTGGAGATTTACACTAACTGCTTTGTTCTCATCTGAGGTCCACTTCCCTAGTGTCCATTTCCTCCACTCTCTCTTTTTCACTGTAGTAGCAAAGATGTTCTGAAAGCAGAGCTGAAGGAGCCACTTGTAGGTCTCAGAACAACTTAGAGCTGTGGCAAAACCTACACCATTTGGTTTTAATTGCTTAAAAAAATGCAAAGTATTTGTTACTAGGAAAGGAAGAATATAATGGGAAGGGTGAGGAAAGATAAGGGTTAGAGAGAATACATTTACCTCAATGACCTTCTGTCTCCTGTTTTAAGCTACTCAGGACTGCTTTGGAGACTGTTGTTAAAAGCATCCTTTTCCTGTCCCAGAACAGCTGTTACCCAAAAGCAAACTAATGGTGAGAAAGATGTGCATGCACCATTGCATCAATACTCAATCACACACAGCCATCTGTCTGACAAGCTCTTTTACCCCAAAGACTGAGAAGGCACATAATCTCTATTTGTCCAAGTTGGGAAAATTGGCAAAGTGCTGCTCAGGTAGCTCTCACAGCTCTGGATGCATCAACATTGTTATATTAGCTAAAACAAAGTTATTATGGCCTTGCCTATTTTCATGTAAGTATATTACCTTGCTTAGAACTAGGAGCTGTGGTTTCAGAAAGTACATTGAACAATTAGCCACTTCTCTGCTGAAAGACTGTCCCCTCATCTGTGCAGTCCAGTAGTTACAGTAAAAATGCCCCCAAAAAAACCTACAGATATACATCAAGGCATGTTCCAGTTAATACTAGAACTGAAGTGCTTCTTTATATCAACTTCAATCAGTGGATTACCATGCCAGAGGAAATTATATTAGTAACTTCTTTTGTGTGGTTTACATGGGGCTAGCTGGTAAGATCCCCAGGGCAGAGACCCTGCCTTTCTCTGCATTTACCAAGTGCAGTGAGGACCTCCCAGCATTTACCCTCCACAGTAAATTTTAATAAGTAACAAAATGTAAATATAATAACTATATTAATAACTACTAATATATTACATAAACAGACTAGACCCATTGGAAGAATGCAGAAGCTGTTAACATTACTGATTCATTCAGAGTACACTTATTAATTCACCACCAGGACAAAACAAACTTTCCTCTTGCTGGATGTTAAGATTTCAATGCATAAAGAATGATTTAATAAGAAGTGTAACCTCAGGTTTAACTAACAGACATGTACAAAACAGACCTCTACAACTTGTGTTTAAATGCCCTTAAAACAACTTAACCACTTTATTTCTGATTTATATATCTGAGATTCAGGATTAAGTGCTCACAGAAACCAACACCTAAAGAGTCTGGTCAGGAGTATCCCAATGCAAGAAAACATTGCAATATGTGCTATAAAGGAAGGGTAATTGCCCCTAAATGCTATGCCTGGCTTTCTGCCTGCTACCATTCTGACAGTGCTGCAAATAAGCTAGCAGTTTAAATCCATAAATGCTTATAGATTATACTGGAGCTGTAACTTACACGTTCAGAAATGTCTGAAGTCTTTGAACAGAACATTTTAACAGGAGAAAGGAACTTGTACTTTGAAATAAAACAGGTTTTCTGAAAATACTCTTTGACATAATAATTTTTTTAAATCTCTGCTTTTCATTTTATAGTTTTTCTCTGTTTCCTTTCTCTATTGCACACCACCTGCAAATAAATGAGTGAAATTGCCTGAGCTTCATTTAATCTTACGCTACTAGGAGAATTGAATTCAATCATGCTTCTGGAAGTAACAGAATTATTTTTAGTGTAATGACAATATATACCGTAATTTGTAGCGTCATTTGGCAATGACATTTTTACTTCTATAAAACATGTTAAAAAACTTTTGGCAAATAATTCCTTGCTGACTACATATTATATTATAATGCAATACAGCAACAACACGATGTTACAGTGTAGTAAAAAGACCTTGGTATGAATCTGTATTTGAGTTTATTGCATAACAAGCTCTATCCTGGTGACAAGGACACTGATGAATGCTTTGCTATTGGTTTCACTGGAAACCTCAACATGCCTGAAAGTTGACTAACACACACAAATACTGACTTACCCAGACCATTTCTGATCAATGACAGTAAAATGAAGTCTCTGGTTATGCTACCTATAACTGTAATCAAAAACCATTTTCAAAATGCCAAGTTTTAAATCTCACAGATTTTGAAGCTGCTTTAAATAGATTTTTAGTAATATTATGGTGGCTATCTCAGAGTTATTCCATTGAAGAATCTTGTAAACGGATAAAAATAACCAGGGAGAAGTTTTAAAAGATGGTGGAAATTCCTAGAAGTGATCAGAAGTGAAGAAAGTACATCTAACATAAAACTGATTAAAAAAACAAATTCAAGGGAATTACACTAAGCAGCAGCATAAACATTTAATGGTACAGCTTAAAATGTTCACATTTTTATAAATCATCCAAGGATTGCTCTTCATTTTATTTGTAATGAAATGAAATCTGAAACAAGTTTCTACAGCCAGAATAAACACGGATGGATGTAGGGCACACCCTCAGTCCTCCCACTGTGCCAGAGGCTCTGGAGGTGAGGTAATGCCAGCCCTGACATTTCTTCTGCCTCCCCAACAACCTGACCCGATGTTGTCTCTGGAACACATCTGAGAGTGACTTTCAGGCTACATCTGCACAAGGAAATTTTCTGAAGATTGCTCTCCTGACCTAAGACCATCTGTCAGAGCAGTGTTTCTGTAAGGCCAAAATTCTCATTATCAGCTTTCTCATTCTCTAGCATAGGATGGATGCCTGGACTAGACATAGAACCAGGAATGGTCCTCGACTCACACCACAATCTGAACTGGACCACAGCTTTTTTTAGGAGAATACTAACTGGTGAGAACAAAACTGTGACAAGAAGAAAGCTAACAGATCCATGTGCTAGCCCTGAGCAGCGCAGACACAGGTTTTGTGTCCCAAAATGACCAGGGAACACATGGATCATCAAACAAAAGCATATGGCCAACATTTTCCCTGGATCAGCTCCATAGATTACTTATGTGAATCTTCATGAAACTTCCATGAAACATGATGGAAAGGTATATTGGAGGAAGCAGAGTGGCTGTCTCCCAGGAAAGAAAAAAAGATCCTGGTGAAATGGCAGGATACAAATTAAGATTATCAAGCACACCTCATTCTGCCTGCACAGGCAGCTGAAACAATGCAGATTTTTCTTCGCACTTAGCCAGCTTCCTTTGAAGCAAGCTTTAGAGACAAAACTTGAACTCATTTCAGTGGGGCCTTTGTCTGAGAACGGTGTGCAGAACAGAGCCCTCTCCTGGTAAGCACTGAAGATAATTGAGGACATCCCTGGCACCGTATTTGGCACTGTCTGCAGCACATATCTCTGTGATGAAGTATTGAACGTAGGCACTCAAAATAAAATATTAGAAAAGCTCAGCTATTTGGAGCCATGGAACCTTATGATTGAGGTCAGATTTGTTTGGATTAAAAAATATATGAAAATCTAAGTAACACTGAAATGATGGCATACTTGAAAACTGAAACCAAAAAATAGGTTATATAACATACTTAAAGGCACAGTTGGCATTTCAAGATCACAATGACTAGCCAGTTATAACCTGTTTTTGAACCCACAGCTGAACCCTGCATGTCGAATTACTGAAAAGGGTGGGTCACCTTCTTTTTAAACCTGAAATCTGATAACCAGGTCAAAAGAACCCCCATTCATTCCTTCTTTTTATGACTATAAAGCCATGAAGCACCTTAAGTATATAGATCAACACTCTTTGCCTAATTAACATGCTTTTGGATTTCATACTTGAACCTGAAAATAAGAAACCATATTTGAAAGCCCTGCTTTTGCAAAACAAAATTTGCAACAGGTACCTCATCTGGATGTAGGACATGGGTAGGCACTTAAATAAATCATAATAATGATCCATTGCCAAAATAGTGGCTGTCTGTCATTAGCTTTTCTCACAATAACTTTACCAAAATCCCTTTGCTTAAACAGCAACACAACCTTGTTGTCACTGAGATGCAATGCAAAAGAATATTGGTTTAATTTTAAAACTATTTATTAATATTCCAAACCCACATTGTTTTTAGCAACATATGCAAACATGATTCTCTGGAGCCACACTGCTTATGGCTCTAACCTCACTAGATTACACAAGGTAGGTAGGGTTGGGTCTGTAGTATTTGCATGGAAGACTTCCAAGGAAATTCCAGGTTACTCTATGAAATGGTATTTGTGCAGCGTGGCATTCTTCTGCTGACGCAGTATTGAACCAGCAGAAAGAATATGATCACAAGTGCTGTCTTTAATTAAGAGGTAAAACCAAGGATACTGAGCACTTGTGGGCATTAAACACCCTATGGCACTCTTTGCCAGTGTAGGAGCGCCTGGCCAAATACCAGTCTAGATAATTACATTCTGCCTACTTACATTCCCATGTTGCTTTAAATGGACAAGGCATTATTCTTCTATTCTGGTGTAAAAGTGGATCCTGCAGCCCTTCCTTGGGCTCTGTTAGGACTATTTCTAGCATGACCTTCTCTATGGTCATACAGAGTCATTTATGTGAACCAATGCATTTTACTACATTTTGGATTTGCCACTTTCTGAAATCACTTCCACTGAGCTCATGGGAATTTACTTCAGCTTAAGGACATTGATTAAACCAAAATCACCATTTAATTACTGCCTGTGAGTCATATTTGTAATAAAACTCTGCAAAAAAATTGTCTGATTATCAGATCAGTTTCTGTAGGAATCCCTTCAGTACGTGTGACGCTCAGTTTCAGCGTGACTCTTCTCGCCCTCACCAAAACCAACAGCAAACCAGCAGCATGGTTCAATGGCATCAAGACCAGGCTCCTTACTGGGAGTTTTGTCTTGGGACCATACCATGTACCAGCAGTGCAGACCTCCCACACCTCCTCAATTTGAAGCAAGTTACACTGAACAAAGATACAGATAATCTTTTCAAGTCAGCTGTACATTTTAAAAAGAGCGCAACAAATGGCTAAGAGCTTGCTTTAAAGTGATATGTCCATTGAAACAACCAATGTTACTACAGGACTGTTACCCACAACAGGAATTCTCTTCATTGAAGTGGAAGGAAACCAGACTTCACAAAACCTTCATTACCATGTTCGAGTACCTCACAACAGACCACCAAGCTGCCACTCACCAAAGTCCCCTGGAAAGGAAGGAGTTGTTAGCATGTTTCCCCACAGAAGGAGGCTTTTAACAAGATGGGTGCTGGCATTAGTCACAACTTAGTTTATGGCAGGGTTGTCAATCATAATTATTCCTACAAATCTGAGTTTTCTCCCCTTCCAACTACTCTCTAAACTCTTATTTTCAAAATTAATTTCCTATTTCTGCCTGGTCCTACACTATGTCAATTTGAAGGCTGGCTTTTGGATGCTTATTTAGTTTAAAAGTTTTTCTAGCTGTATTTGTGTAGGTAAAAAGTTTTCCAAGTCTGCTCTCTTTCTGAGTGGCGAGTCTCCCAAGACAGCAAATACAGGGTTTTTACAGACTTGTTCTCATGAAGATTCAGTCATCTGAAATCTGAAATTCTTTAGGAAAAAGATGACCATATTAGTAGAATTCATTGAACGAAAATTATGAAATTCATAGGCTTGAGTAAAGTTAAATAGCTCTAAATAGTATCACCAAATGCAAAGTGAGAAAAGAGAAGGCAGGTAGGAAAGAATTTTCTCAAATCCATACTTTTTTCCCCCCTCCTTTCAGGTGACTTGCTGACCTCAAAAGCTTCTAACATTCATGACTTCTGAAGCCCAAGACTTTTCTCTCACATCTCTCTCCAAGTATAGGGCCTAACTTTTGCCTCCTCTTTTAAATCTTTTACTTAGACCCTTTGGAGAGTGAAGTTAACTTGACAGAAAGAGGGTGATGCAGCTGGTTGAACAAGAGCCACTCAATCCACTCAGTGAAACTATAGTCAGAAGATAATACAAGGTGAAGGGTAAGAGTATGAAATGTGACTAAGCAATTAGGGATTTTCTTCCGCTTCCCCACACAATGGAGCAAAGAGGACCAAATGCAGCTGCTGAATTTCTTGCAGAGAAGAGTATTCAGTTTCAGAGCAGGAAAGGACTTTGCCTTCATCCACACTGAGAGAAAGGAGACAAATGTATCCTATAAAAGGGTATGCCAACCAGTCCTGTCTTGCAGCACTTGATCATACTTGATCATTCAAACTCAAGATTATAGTGTTGGCTTCTTCTAGAAAAAAAAAAAGACAAAGGGAAGAAATGAAGTGCAGACTTCACTACCTGTACTCCAGCGGATTGACATTAATCAATCCTACCCTTCAGGGCCCCCTCCTTTGCTCCCATCACTACTAACTGCAGATGTCAGGGAGTAGTGAAGGCAAAAGGTCCAGGCCCCGGGCTGTGAGGCCGAGGACCGCGGGAGGGACACTTTGGAATAGTCTGGCGGCCGGGTCAGCCGGCGGTCCGTGCCCGCCGCGGTGTTCCGAGCGCGGGGCAGGGCAGCGGCGGCGGGCTGAGCGGGGCAGCGGGGCTGAGCGGGGCAGCGGGGCTGAGCGGGGCAGCGGCGGTGGGCAGCGGGGCTGCCGTGCCGAGAGGGGCCGGCACAGGGAGCACCCCTGCGGCAGCTCCCGGCACAAGTGCGGAGCGGCGCCCCGGGGCTGCGCTGGCTGCCGGCTCCTCGCCCCTTACCTCCGCGCTCCCGGGACGGCCTTTTTGGGCGGGAGGGCGGGAGGGGGTTACCTTTTCTTAGGGAAGTCCCGTCCCTTGCCAGGGAAACTTTTTACGTTCCTGTGCGTGAGAGGCAACTAGTTGCACTTACTGAAGTGCGAGGAGTGTTTGGCTTCTCCCGTACCAGCCTCCTCCTCCATCTATCCACCCCCCCCCCCCCCCCCCCCCCTCCCGTCCCGAATTTCGCCTCCCGTTTTGCTCTGAGTTGCTCTTTATTTGTGTGTGGAGAAAGGGGTGGGGGGGGACGACTTGTAGGGGGGATGTTCTGTTTTGGCCAGAGGAACAGTGCAAAAGGGGAGCCTCGGCTCGGAGAAGATACAAGAATAAATAAATAAGGAGCGGCCCTAAAATAAAGGTAGCAGCATATCCCGGCAGCTAGAAGGTGAGTGCCTGTGACTTCCCCGTCCCCGCATCTCCCTCCCACCCCTTCTGCTCGGAGGTGGAGGAAACGGGTTCCCTGTCGCATGTGCATGTGTCCGTGGAGGGGGTGTGTGCGTCTGCTTGTATTTAGCGTTTATTTAGCACTGTTTTCATGTCGGTTCGATGACAGCAACAGCAACAACAAAAACAAAGTTGCTGTAAAACAAATGTGATGGGAGGGAGCAGCGGAGCCGTCCGTCGCGGGACGGAGACAAGCTTTTACACCGGCCCCACGCGAGTTTAATTGCAAAAAACCAAACTGGTTTTCCGTGCGGACGGGGCGACTTTATCCACGCCCAGCCGGACTTTCTGCCTCACTCCAGGTGATGTTCCCCGCTGTTTTGCCCTCACCGCTCTTCGGCAGGGTGCTACCGGGGCTGCTGGGGTAAGCCCCAAGACAGGAGCAAGCCGCGAAGGCTGCCGTCGCATTGTTCCCGCTTGCGCCTCCCGCCCACTCCCGGTGCGGCGGAAACGGGGGGCCCGGGCTGAGCCCCACGAGCGGCCGGGGGCTGCCGGCCCGCATGGGGTGGGCGACAGGGCTCTGCCGGCCGCCAGTCGCTCTGCCGACCGCCTGCCCTTGCGAGGGCCGACGGCGGGGCCAGCAGCAGCTTGACCGGAGGCTGTGAGGAAACATTTCTGGTGGCGGCGTCCCCTTCGGACAGAGCGGCATGAAAACGCGTAGGGATGGCAGTCCCTTCCCGAAAGCCCCGCTCCTCCAGCGAGGGCCCGGGCAGCGCGGGGGCGAGGCAGCCCGGCCGGGACGCGGGGAGTCGCGGGGTTCCGCCGCCCGCCCCCGCCCCGCGCTGCCCGGCGCCGGCAGCGCTCGGGGGTCTCCGCTGCCCGCCTGCCCCGGGGCGGAGCGCTGCGGGCGTGCCGCGCTCGGGGTGCCGGCGGACGGGACACGCTGCTTCCCCCTGCCTCCCGGCCGGCAGCCATCGCGGGGGCTCCGGCGGACACTTTTTCGAGTGTCCGAAGGGACCGGGGACAGCGCTGCCCGTTGTTTTTGTTCCTCTCCGTTTCCTCTCCCTGGGGGATGTCTCTTGCCCTTCCCCTCCCCCGTCCTGTCTTGTTTTTCTTGCGGTTTAAAGACAAAACGTTGCATTTTCGGGTCGTCCCACCGCGCCCCCGCCCCCGCCGCGGTCTCCTCTGAGCCGGAGGACGGGGCACGGGGAAGCCCCGGCGCGGGGGTCCCGCCGCCTTTTCCACCGGCGATGCGGAGACTTGTGTTTTGGTTAGAAAGCGTTTCCACGTGGGTAAGCCTTGTGTGTTCGTGTGTGTGTGTGTGCGCGCGGGTGTGTGCGCGTACTTGATCCTCGAGGAGGTAACAGGATTCTCCGTGTTCAAAACCATTGGGCCATTAATCTCCTTCTCCTGCTGTCATTACAGACACTTCCAAAGTCAGATACCCGCGGAGAGCCGCCAGCTGCCTTTCACACGGCGGTTCTCCCGAGCCGCGGGGGCTCCGCGCCGTGCCCGGCCGGACACGGGGCTGCACGGGGAGCAGCCCCGCGGCGCCTTCCGTCGGGAAGGGAGAGCGGGATCCCACGGCATCTCCGCTGCCAATCGGTAGTTGGCATCTAAAGTTTCATTTACATTTATGAAACTGCCGCTCCGAGCCAAGCAGGCGCGCTGCTGCCGGCTCCGTAGCCGCGGGCAGGGCTTGCAGCCGAGCGCACGGAGGGACGCGCTGGGCTCACGCGTGGCGGTGTGAAATAGCTGGTATTGACAAAAACCCTGGGACGCGCGCTGTAGCAGACAAGGGAGCGACTTGGCCGGTTCCAGTTTGAGTATGAAGTCATGCTAGAACAGTAAGGAACCAGTTTTTACAGTTTTCTGAGTTTTGTTTTACGTGTTTCATTTGCGGAGACTAGAAAGCGTATCTAAGGTAAACTAATCAGCAGTTTAGATTTAGAGGGAGTTATACAAAGAAGGCATCTTTTCTGTTTGGCAAATAGGTTTTCTGGTCTGACCTCGGAGTTTGATGTTAGAAGCATGTACTTTGCAATAAAGCTCAGGCCGTATCTTTGTTTCATTTCCCTAACAGTCAGAAGTAAGTTTCGCAAAATTGCCGTGGGTTTCACTCTTCCCCTGGCATTTCTGAAAATGCTGCCGAATAACAAATGCTTGCATACTTGCAATATATATCATACTGTGAGTAAAATTTCCATGCAGACTTAAATTTCTCTCTCTTCCAGGTGATTCTTTCTCTGTTTGACATCTAACATTAGCTGGGCTATGTCTGAAACAGCTCTTTTTGAGTTGGTTTTTTTTTTTTTTTTTTTTTAAGTGCGGTATTTATGTTACCAAATGTCCTTCAACCAAATTTAATAGAAATGAAAGTGGAGTATGTTGACAAATCTTTTCTGTATCTCTGCTCAGATAATTTGTATGCAGTTATTAATTGTTACATGTGTATGGTGGTACTGATAATAAATTTAGTTGAAGGTTACTCTTGATGGATTTGTATTTATTAATGGCCTCACAATACTTTGCAGTATAAATTCATTCTGTATGGGTAATGTCGATGAAATAAATGAATCCTAAACAAGCAATGTATTGAGTAAGGCACTGGTGGGTTCTCAATTAGTTGCAGTTCCCAGTTAAAGTATTTCAAACAAGGCAACTGTAGAAATACAGCTATAGATAGTATCATGTGGCATATTTTTAGCATCTGATGCAAGTGTTAAAGTTTAACTCTTTAAACTTTATGCAACTCTTTAAACTTTATGCAAGTCCTAGAATTAATGTTAAATATTGGCATTTAGGGAATGAAAGGTACCTGTCTGTTTCCTTGATGAACTGGTGGTATTGGATGATGTTGTGTGCAATCCTCTCTTGTTAAAATTTAAACAGCATTTTGCTCTCTTAAATACGAAAGTTACCACAGAAAGAAAAAAATAAATTCCTGGAATTTCTGTTAAACGCTCTGGGACACAGCTATTCATTTTTTTCTGTGTTATCTTTTTCCTTCTTGAAAGTAGGGATTTTATTAACTCAGGGTAACGCAGGTCTCCCTTTTTATAAGGAGCGTTTATTCAGCATACTTCTATATTGCAGCTGCTGATCATATTTCATAGAGCTGTTAAAGCACTTAAAACCTAAAATTAGGTACTGTCTGGTAGTAAATATTTCAAATCGCTCCTTAAAGAAACGGGCTTAAAAAAGAGACATTTTAAAATATATCGTTGAGAAGAAGTAATCTTGCATTGCTTTTACTCAATGCAATACCAATCTAAATCAGTGATTTCAACACAGCGTACTTTTTCGTTAGGTTTTCTTCATCTCCTGGATTTTTATTGTGATTTTATGCTGGCTTTATTTAATATCATAACCAGCTACTTTGCTCAAGCTATGTTTATGATGGCAATGTTTGAATTAACAGGTGTCAAATTAACTTCTAACATACCTGTGCTTCCAGTGAGTATTCTTGTGATACTGAGAACTGAAACGTAAGTTTCCTTGCTTCCTGGTGTGCATGTTTCTGGCTGTTAGTTGCAGAAGGTGTACACTTGGTTTTTTTCCCAGATTTTGGATGAGACTATTTACAGTATTTACAGATTATTTACAGTATTTTCCAATTGGGGGGTGGGGTTAGGTTTGTTTTTTAGTTGAGCACAGGAATAGGTTTATTTGCTCAATAGCTTTCTTTTTTGGTACTGTCAGGGTTTACAGAAAGATGCAAACACAGGGACATCAGACTGACAGACATATGTCAGGTTGGTGGAGTATTTTTAAAGCTTTTTGGAAGTTCACCACTAAACCAAGTCTGGTAGCAGCAACACTCAGATGTCTTTGCTTTTTTCTTTGTACTTGAGAATCCAGTAGTATTTCTGCTGTCTAATATATCTGTAATCTTCCTGACATTTTGTGTTAAAAAATCCCTGCATTTATGGTATGCGACTGGAAGAAGAATGTTGATATTCAGTCATTGATGGAGAGGTTTATAAGTATACCTAATAAGTGCTATTTTTCTTTTTTGGATTTAAATATTGTGTAAATGTGTGTCCAACTTAACCTTTTTCTGTCATTGAAAAGCGCTAATTGATCTTGCTGACCCTGACATAATAGTATAGTTTGATATTCGAAACCTTTCAGCTTTGGCATGGCCTTTTTATCACCCCTGAGATTTCAGGGCATGGTTCTACTGAAGGCATAAACTGCTTCTCTTTGAAAAATTAAATAAAAATGGTTATTAAAAATAAATTATGGTCTTTTAAAGTCAGTAGATGTTTTACCTATCAAAGACTCAGGCTTTACAATATACATTAAAAACTTCTGATTTACTTGTATGTATTAGGTGACATTTTTGACGTTGCTGTACAGAAATCAGATTTTTATGAAATAATTTTTGGCCAATTCCATACTTCTGTGTTGCAGTGTTATTAAATCTGTCATTAAATCAGAAGTGGTTAAAGGAACTTGGACGCAATTTGCAATGCAAAAGCTCAGATAAGAAGAGTGCTCATATGTCAAATAAATAATAAAATCTATTTGAAAAGGCAGTAAAACTCACATTTTTAGTCTACATTGTAGTTTGCAATGCTGCCAGAAGGATTGCTTTTGGGATGCCTGTAATATAGGACCTTAAAGGCAAAAGCTATTTTAAAGAATTTTCTTCTTTTTATCTCTAAGCCTGAAAAATGTGTCGAATAGCTGGCTGCCTTTTTGCTCTAATGTTAAACAGTGAAAATTACTTTGATGATTGATTATCCTATATTGAAATGTATCACTGGGCAGTCTCAGTCACAGGATTGTATAGGCTAGTCATTAGGCTTTGGAGCAAAATGTCAAATGCTAATGGCTGTCTGAGGAATACTAAAGTTTAAGCATTGTATTTTCAATTTGTTAAAAATTTCCTTATTTCTCCAAGGGAATATTATAATGGCTAGTGATTATCTTCAGAGCCTCTCACTCCATAAGCCACAGAGACTTTTTCGGTTTTAGGCTGTTAGGCTTGGGTAGTAGACACTAAAGTTTGAGTTAGGCTGCAATTACCATGGATTTGAAAAGAAGTAATTTGGAGGATTTCTATGCATAAATTAATGTCTATGGCTTTTTCCTAGAACTAAATAAATACTATTACAGTGATTTTTCATTGAGCAGCTATCTGTAGAACTGCAGTGGAGGGCAGTTCTGTTGGATGTAATTTAAATGCTGTCTCTGAAGAACTCAGTCTGCCTCGGCTGACTGAATACTCTCTTTGCACTAGGGTTGTGCTGGGCTATACAAAATTTGACTAATTTGGAGCAGAAAATTACAAAAAAGACCTCCGAAGGCAACCTGATATTTACACAAAGACTGATTTTTGCATAGGTGTTAACTTATTACTTATGTGATTTAGTTAATATGCACTAGATTTTTTGTCAGCATTAAAATGAAATACTATTGTGTTGTGACCCAGTTTATGCTTACATTCTCAGCAGTGAAAAAATTACTGCTGCCTTTTTTTTTTTTTAATTGGGTAGATCAGCGTAACTAGTCTGCTCTTGACATATATATAATTAAACCACAAAAACCTACATTAAAATACCATGAAGGGTCTGATTTAGACCATAAAAGTAAAAGAAACACAGAGCTGAGTTTGCAATTTTTCAAATAATTCTCCTCTATGACTATGTGTATATAAGTATTGAAATCAATGCTGGTGCATGAGGTAATTGGAAACTTAACTTGATGTTTTGTGCCAGATCCTTAGCTGTTGCAAATTGGAGTAGGAATGCTGAAATTACTGGAGTGGTCTCACATTATGCCAGATGAGTATCTAGTCCTCTATTCTTAGTTCAGTCTCCTCTTTTCGTGAGGTATTGCAATATGCATTATATGTGTGAGATCACATGCACAGAGAAGTGATCCTGCAATACTTAGGAAAATAAAAAGAGAATGAAGTATAAATGTCCAAATTGTATATTTTTTTCTTCCATTTCAAGGCACTTTCGTATTCCTGTGTTCAAACTTTTTTTTGTAGCATTTTATACATGACCACAGAAATGCCTTTTACAGTACTTTTGAAAATCATGCATTTAGAAATATTGCTAATTATCTGTATTTTTTAAAGTTCTGTTAAGGCAACTTTGTTGCTCAAAGAAATGAGTAATTAGGTTGTGCTTGTTCAGGGACATTTCATGAATTCCAAGCCTATTCAATCAAAGGCGTGAAGTCCATATTAAATCCCATCTGGATGTTTCTTTTTATTCACTGTAGTGTATTCCCAGAACATCATAGAGAATGAAGTTTACCTTACTCCCACGAGACAGCAGCTAAACCAGCTTCTGTACACTTCAGTTTATGCATCCTGACATCATGTTCCATATGAGGTCTTTCTTCCAGCTCTCCCGAGTGTCCCAGCGTAGACGTGGTCTCACAAAACCAGGCACATCTCAGGGAGATTATGCACATTTCCTTGCCAAGTTCTAGTAATGCAACTCAGACTCAGCCTAGTATTTCTCTTCTGGTCCTCTTAGCACAGAGAACTGGGAAGTTGAGAACTAATAGGGCTAAATGATAAATAAGTTTTTACAAATGCAGTGATTATATTCTGGGATAGGGACTTGAAAATAACATTTCTTGGTACCCCAAGGCAAGATTTAAACTGTGGTAGGTTTTCCAAATAGGAAGACAAAAGTACTTTTCCACTCAGCCACTTATTTTTATGTTTATTCTAATCTGGCAAGGTAGAAGGATCTAACATAATGATCAAATTAATTTTTTTTCAGTTAATTTCACCTTCAGAGAAGCATTTTTTGTGTTCAAAGTACCATCTGAATACTGTGCAGCAGTATGTCTGGGAGTTACCTGCAACATGAGGTCTTTCAGCTGAAATGGCTAGATGATGTGTTTCCTAGTAATTTCTGGTATCTAGTTAGCTATGTTTCAGCTTGTTTTCCAATTTTCTGACTAAATGATAGTCTGATTTCTCCAAGGGCTAGATGAGCAGTCATATTTTTGGCATAAAACAAATGAAATAGAAGAGTTTGCTCCCTGGTAGTTGTGAAACTGCCCAGCTTTTTGAAGGAAGTCCAGGATTGGAACAACAGCTTGCGAGATGCTGTCAAATCGGGATTAAGTTTGAAATAGTTTGATTGTAAGGTCCGTAGGAAGAGGTCCAGCATTTTGCTCTGTTTTTACATCATTATCTAGGGGTATTGGTTCATATAAGCATCAATAGCAGTAACCTCATGTGTGGCTAACCCTATCTGAAGTCCTGCTTCCATCTGTTTCCTGCAGTGGAGGACAAAAGCGTGAAGCCGTGGTTTCACATTTGGTGGCAGCGCTTCTAAAGCAGCCCCTTAACCCGCCTCTGCCGGCCACTCGTTTAAGTTGGATCCACTCTTGCTGTGGTTCACAAACAGCTGTGCTGGCAGCGAGGCAAAGGTCGGAATGAGTGGCAGCACCCGAGCTGCTGAGCCTGGCAGCGGTGCTGCAGAAATAGCTGCAGAACCACAGTCTCCGTTACCTAATCTGCCACCTCTATTAACTGAAGTGCAGGGTCAAGTCTGTGGGATAGGTGGAATTTTTCAGAATGAAAACATTGTCTACAAAAATCATCCCTTGATCTTTAATCAAAAGGTTGTGTTGATGCAGGGATTTTTGAGTAAAATCGAAGTAGCTGCCAATAATTGGCAGATACAAGTGCAAGTTAAAACAATAGGGAAAGTACTGGGGCCTTTGGAGGGGATAACTGTGATTTTCTTGAAGGAAGTTCAGACGTGATACCAGACAACAGAACTTTTCCAGATCTTTGCACTGCTGTCCAAAAGCTGGGCTTGCAGGGAGCAGGCGGAGCATAACTTCACCAGAAGTAGGACGTCACTGCCAAGGGCTGCAGTGCTCGTGACAGGCTGCATTCTTTTATCACTATTCCTGGGGAAAGAAGTGCAATAATTTCTCAGAAGTGGCCATTACATAGCTGTCACTGTAGACAAGTGCTTAATTTATGGCAAGTATTTTTTATTAGTCTCCACTGTCACAAAGTATTAACTTACAGGCTATCACGTTCCAAATGCCTTTTTTTTATGTTGTTCCCGTATAACACTGAAATATGCATACTGTACCACATCATGGGTTTATGAACACTCAAGCAAGCCAAACCAGTGATATTATTTTTGATGTGAGTACAAGTTTGATTTCCAAAGATAAGTGTAGTGATGTAATAAAGTTCTGTAAGTCTGTCTTGAGTTGACATGACTTTTTGATTAATAAAGTTGAGGGATACAAAATCAACTTGGCACAAATGAAATGGATTAAGCAGCAAACTAAAGCATAGATTTCACAAATAGTTACTTGTTAATGAGTCTTTAAAAAGTGTGCTATTACAAAGGGTTTTTCAGGGGGCAATCATAAAATCAAAACCTATTTATTATTTTACCAGTGACACCAAGATTAGTAAGTTCTACAAGAAGTAATACCCTTGATTAGAACAATTGGTGACATAATAAAAGATATTTTTCTTCTTACAAGCTTCCTTATACTTCTCTTGTTAGACTGTAATGCCTAAAGTGCTGCTACTACAAAGACCGAGGGATGGGTAAATAATGATGAGAGCAGATTGATGAGAATAGTCTGACTCATTGAGCAAACTGAGAGCAAGCAAACAGTATATACTTCACTACAAGCCAGCAGTTTATTAAAAAAAAACAACAAAAAACAAATAAACAACGAATGGAGGCCATAGAAAATTATAATGATGGTATTGAAGCCAAAAAAGGAGTAGAAACTTAAACTAAGTACTCAGCGGAGTAAGAGGGCTTACATTAGCTATGTAGGTTGTATGAGTGCATCTACTAATGCAAAGCTGTACCCTTTCCTAGCTTTAGAAAGGAAGCTTTCAAAAATTGGAGGTTTCAGATTTAAGACCAAAGGAGTAATTAAACATTGGAAGATGTTTCTTCCAGGGAATTAACAAATTTTAGTTGACCAAAGGAGAGTGTAACACAGTTTGATCACAGCTAATAAATATGTAAATGAGGAAATGTAGTAAAGGACGCATTGTCAAAGCACTTGTTTTAGTTAAAATCTGAGAATACCTGTTTTTTACAATTACTTTGTGTGGCACACTTACTGCTGGCTCATAGTAAAAGAGATTTGCCTGTAGGATTGCAAGGTGTTCCATGGATGTCACAACATTTCAGTTGCCTATGGGGACTGCTGATGGGTCAGGAGCCGAAATGAGTGCAGATAGCTCATGTGAGGATCAGCAGCATAAAAGTGTAGATTACACAGGACATCTGGTATGGGGTTTTGCATTTTCTTTGTGCTGGACAAAGGTGGTACACAGAAAATTTTCTACTTTCAGTCATTGTGTTCTGATGGTTTCAGTTTGACTTGATGGCTGCGGTGCAGCAGGGTTAGTTTTGGTGAGTAATAATTCTGTTCTGTCAGAAAGCTGCATGCTGGCACCAGAAGGAGTTCTGTATTCTGGGACAGTTCTGCATTCACGCTTTTTGTTTTCCACTGTTCACAGAATGAAAAAAACAACAGTTTCTAAAATGCAATATTTAGGAGTTACTGACAACTTTAGTTAAGAAAAAACACTTCATTTCTTCTACCAAACTGGAACCAAAGTACCCAGGTTTCTTTTCAGTTTACTTTGTATTTCTTTCTGACATTTCAAATGTTCCATTCAAGAATTTCATGTGAGACACTTGGCAATAACAGGAATAGCAGCTGTTGAGCAATGACTCTCACACCTAAAAAGGATGGGCATGCTGCAAACTTCCTTCTTCATCAGGATGTTTCTAGTATGCCTCGCAAGTGTTTGAACTTCTACGGTAACTGATTGCATCCTCATACTGCTGAATACACTCTTCAAACTGTGGCATGATTTTTAAAGCAGCTAGGATGAATAGGTAGGATGCTGTCACAGCTTTCAGGATACCATGTGGCTGGATTCTTTGCGTTAAGTTTTTTCAGCCTTATAACACTGCTGTTTGCTTTTACCTTGTGGATATGCTCATTTTAAGGTTCTCCTAAATTCTAAAATGTTCCTGGTTTAGAAATAATCTTTATTGTTATTTTATTCTTATATGTCACAAGTTTTTTATGTGTAAAGGTAAATTAGACATGTTTTTAGGGAGAGGGAATAAGAAATAATTAATATTTTCAAGTTGACAGTGTGTCTTTAAATATTCTAGCTAACAAAGTATAGGCTTTCTGTTTTCAATGGCTTGTTTATAAATAATTGAAATGTTTTCTTTGGTTTATTCACAGCTATTTCCTACAAAAAAAGCGAAGAAAATTGTCTCAGAAGTTAAACAAAATACTCTGTAGTAAAACCCAAAACCCTTTCCCTAAAAAAAATCTAGTTGTTTAAAACATTGAAATGGCCAGCTAGTAGGAAAATAAAACAAAAATTTTGATTAGAAAATTTAAAAGGATATGCTTCTATCTGTGGCCACTTGTTTGGGTTTTGTTTCTTTTCCCTGGGAACCACTTTTCTCTTCATTTTTAGGGGAACACCGTGGGATTCTAGATTAGATTTGCTTTTAAATTGAGGCCAGAAACAGTATCAGCATTTGTTTTATTCATTTCTCTCTGGAAAATTCTGTAATTGATTAATTTGGAATGAGATAAATGAGGTCTGTGTAGCTGCATGCCTTATCTAAGCATGAGTGAAGAGGTCTCTCACAGCTGGGAAGCCCCAAACATTAGTAGATTTGTAGCTCTGGTCTCTATCTTAGTAATTTCACAGTGTGTTGTGTGTTGCTAGGATAAGGGCAGTATTGTTGGGGTTAAAATTCTGTGTACTGACAAAGTTATTCATTACACAGGTGGGGATGGGAGGGGTAGGAAGAGTAGGGGAATCAGTTTTAGTCATACGTGGGTACCTGTAAAGTTGGAACCCAGAGCTGCAAAAGAGAAATGCTGCACCACCATGTTCTTTTACAAAACTGAAGTAAATGAGATCAGTGCTTGCAGTTGTTTGCCATTTGCCAGGAAGTCTTTCTGTTTAAGTCTTGCTGTTTCCCCCTTTTTTATTTGCTGCTGTATGATGGTAGAATCAGCAGGCAGATCTGTCACAGAACCTTTCTGTTTCTTACCTGGTTCACGTACCTAACTGATGCAGGGATGTCATGGTCTGTGTTTTTCTGCTTTTTTTGTCTTGGTGGCTGCTTTTGGTGCCGAATGGTTTTGTGGTGCTGTGACTTGTTTCTAAGTCGGAAGTACCTGATGTAGAGTGGCAATACCATCTTAATTTTTTTGAATAAAATGTCCACAAATGCTACACAAGCAATGCCACCCTTCAGCAAAATCAGTTCAAGGAAGCAAATTACATTAAACTGACAACAATTATACAAATATTCATTGAAGACCATGCAGAGTTTGCAAGACTGTGTCTAACAAATGTATAGTGACTTGCATGAAAGTGAAAAATTTGATGGAATTTTGAGGAGTTTTCAGTGTATTGTGGTTTGGTGGCATGAATTGTGTCTGTTTTGATTACTGTATTTAATGTCTGGCATGAATTCACGTGCTCAGAAAGGAAGATGGAAATAACAAATTATGTCACAGTTACAGATTTGGTTTTTTTGAGGAGAGGGAGAAGGTAAAAGGAAACTAGATGAGCTCAGAACTGTGAAGGTGTGGTGGATGTTGAAGATCCCATGCCTGTTCTCAACATGCATCCTAACCCAAGAAATATATATGAAAATAAATGTTGTGTTAGCAGGAACAAACACAATTTCATCTCCAGCAGGGGTTGTAGCAAGACTCTAAATCTAGTGATGTCTGACATTGCGCCTTGAAGCTTATTAATTCCAGAAGCACACTTTCTATATACATTAGAATATATACCATATAACCAGCTTAAACATATGCACGTTCTTATGCACATCCATGCTGGATATGTACTGGGATGAGGACACTGAATGGATCCTAAAGGGTGCCCTGCACAGCCCCCTCCAAGTGATCCATACAGTCACCCAAGTATTTACTGTGAAAATGAGGGGTATTTGTAGAGAAAGCAGCTGGGTGGGTCCATTTGCTTTTCAGCTCATCCTGGAAATTCCTCCTGTATTCCTTCCCCATTCACAACAGCGTATGTGGCTAAAAAAGGGTATTCGTCTGTGTTAAGTTGCATGAGCTGTTCTGTGAAATCCCAGCATAACTAAGATTATTCAGAATAAGGAGTAATCTACCTTCTCTGTTCAAGCAATGCATCTGCAAATGCAAATCGATGTAGGCAGGTGCTCAGGAGAACACAAAACCCAGGGAAGACTATTCCCTTCCATCAGGGCTTGCTGGAACTGCCTGGAGCTAAAATTGGTGCTACATGATGTTTTGGCTTTCTGTCCTCTCCACTGCATACCAAGGGCTCCGGGTGAGGAAGGAGCTCCATTTTTTAGAAGTCACTAATATAGAAGGGAGAACTGGATGTGCTACAAAGGCTTCCAGAATGCTCTAAAAGTTCTCTGAGTGTAAAATTCTCATCCTCAGCAAGCTAAAAGTGGACTGAAATCAAACTGATCCAAACACAGCCATATTTAACCCTCTAAAGAGAAGGGCCCAAGGAAGGGAAAAAGTATTAGGAGAGGAAGGGAAAGACTATATTCTCATTAATTCTCTAGTCTGTGGAGCAAGATTTGTTTCTATAATGAAATAGGAGTTTTTCAGGAGGATCATTTCACTCATATTGATATCAGATAGTAGACAACAGCTAAGGAAAGTGCCTCAGCTAAAACCTAAATACACATGCAAAATTCCTGAGCCATTTCTGCTTTCATCAAGAATCCTTCTGGAATAAGAGAAGAAAAAATTTGAGAATTAAAATAATTTAGAAATTCTGAATATATTTCTGTTCACTTGCCTGTTTTTCTTAGGGAAGAATACATGTCCCTGAAAGGGTCATACTTTCAGGATGGCTTTGTATGGCAGACAAAGTTGAAGTTCTAATAAATCAACATTTTGTTTCATTTTAATTTAGGAAATTAAAAGGATATTTTATTTTTTTGAAAATATTTTTCAAGATACTTTATTTTGTCAATGTATTTTATCTTTTTTACATTTATATTTTATCTTTTTCACATAAGACTTTCTATGATAGGCATGCAGACAACCAGAAGGATGTTTTCCTAGGTAGGAAATTACTGAATATTAGGGAGTGCCTGTTTGTTACTGCCCATTCCCTTTCCCCTGTTCCTTCAAAGAAACGGGTTTCATGAGAAACAAACAGCATGAATTAATCTAATTTAATGAGATTGCAGTATGTATGCACAAGTTTCTTGTACTGATTCTAAAACAATTTTCTCATTACCTGCCTTGCCTAATCTTTCACAGTGTCTTGAATGTGATTTATTCTACTCAGATGTTCTGTAGGAGTGATGCAAACCCAAAGTGAGACTTGCCTGAGAGACTGTGAGAGTTTGGGCCCTGAACCCATCCTCACTTACTGGGTCACATCCTGCATTCAGTGGCAGCTATTAGCACTAGTTACTGGTACTGTCACAGGTTTCTGAAGTGGAGCACTAGAAAATGAGAAATTACTCTATTTGTAGCCACTGCTCTCTTAACATTTTGACTCCCAACCTGTGGCTGTGACAGAAATGAATTCTTTTTCATGGCTGAATGAATTGTGTAAACCACAGCAGCATCCTTTTGCTAGGCTTATTACCAACACGTTTCAAAACGTGTAAAACAGTATAGCATATTTGTCTGGGATCATGAAATTTCTGAACTATATTGCCAGACCATGACATGATACAAGCTCAGAAGAACTAGGGAGCATCATGTGATACAATCTCAGTAGAAGTAGGTGTTCTTTAGATAAAACAGAATAAAATGAATGTGAAAATGTGCCCAAGATGATTATAATGCGAAAAAAAAATGTGGTAGAAACTGAGGGTAATGCTCCCCCTGCCCCTGAATTTCATTTCAGAAGACCAACTCCTAGTGGCCAAAGAGAGGACTTTCTTCCCAGTTTTTTGTTTTTTTTTTTTTTTTTTTTTTTTTTTTTGTTGAAGTGAAATGGGGGAGATTTTTTTGTCTGATGGCCAAACTCCTCTTCCAGATGATGGATTCTTCTGGGAGATCCACATCCTTGTCTGGTCAACTGGAGGGCCTGAAGCAGCCTCTGAGATACTCTTGGGAAATGTCAAGTGCTTTAAGGCTGGTTTTTACATGTGGGTCCCCAACTTCACTTTCTATCTTGAGCTTGTGGAAGTTGCAGCCCAGGATCATAGCAGGCGTCCCATAGAAAATGAAATTGCATTACATTTTCAGTCATTTATAAAGCAGTGTGCAGCAGATCCGCAAGTAGTTTATTTTCTTTAACTTATGGGTATATCTCTGGAAGGAAACACATGTTTCTCCTCATGGTCAAGTCCTGGAAGTTGCAGTTTAAATTTGATGAAGTGTTTTATTCCCCCAGATAAAAACAAATAAATAAAAAATTAGATTTAAGTGCATTTGTTGATGAGGAAAGTCAGGAATCCTCCTAATTAAGACATTTCTTAGAAAGGTAAATTTTTATCTGGGAGCATAAAACACTTCATCAGTTTTAAAGCCACATCTGCAAGGAGTGGATAAAGAGGAGAAACAGGCATTTTTCTTCATTCTGGCTTGTCTGTGAGTTTAAGACTTTTAACAACAGTTTTAAAAATATTTAAACCCAGTTAGAAACACTTGCAATATAATAGGGATAAAAGTGCCCTCCCTCCCTCTGTTTTTAATCTGGTTCTCTTGATGGAATAAACTACAAGGTTGAATTGGTAACTGGATTATTGCCTCATAAAACAGCACGAGGTTACTATTATCCTTTAATTTTATATCTTTATTAGGGAGTAATGTTGGTCTTATTTAAATCACTGACTTCTCTAATGGTTTTTCTCCCCTTTTACAAATTTATAAAACTAAACCCTAAAGGATTTGGTCTAAGTGCAATTGGCATAACTGCCATTATAAAAATCTTTGTGTTAGCAGTTGGTTATAATCAGCTGCTTTAACTGGGCTCAGAATGAAGTAGAATTTAGCTGTTGATAGGTAGAATAATACTGATAAAATATTATTTCTGAATTTTATTTCAAAAAGCTCCATTTCCAGTAAGAACTTGTGAATTTTGAGGCAGTGTGAAGTTGAACAGCAGTTCCATGGAAACTTATAATTTAGCATGTTTGTGCAAATGATGTATTAAACATATTTTGTATTTCTACAAAGATTTAAAGAAGCTTGTCTTTGTCTTGCAATTCAGTAAAGTAACTTTGAAAATTCATGAAAGTTAAGTCTTTTTTAGAGGGCGACTAATACAAGTGGCTTATTTAATGATGTATTCCAGTGAATACACCCACCTGAATTTTGGGACACAACACATACTGTGGGTGAATCATTGGCAGTTCTTAGTAAAACTCCTGTTGGATTTGTGTCATCGGGATGTATTTAAAATTTTGATACACTGGGTTTATTTTTGGAAAAATGTGACATCCATTGGTTGATCTCAGAGTGCTTTGATTAAGCATCCATCAATAGGGAAAGAAATATGGGTCTGTATGTGCTGGTGTAGCTCTGTAGTTGAGTTATCATTGAGTTTCATACAGAAAGTGAAGTATCTGCCACATTCGGTGACCGACTGACAGAATTAGGGCACTTGCTGTTTGAATGCAAGCCAGGTACTGACTTTTTAGTCAGTATACCTAGAAACTAGTAAAATAATCTCCTAAAATTTTTTTATTTTGACCATTTTTTTCTGAGAGTAATCTTACCAGTGGAATAACATGAACATACCACAAACTTTTCATTAAATCAAAGCAGATTTTATGTTCAAATTACTAATGAAATATTTTCATTTTAGTCAGAATCATCTCTGTGTTTGCAGTTGCCTCCTTTGGTTGGGACTGCTGCAGGCAATGCCATGTAGAGCTGCTTTCTCTTAAAATACCCATTGTTCATGGCAGGCTCCTTTCTGAAAATTGCCTGTAGTGGGTGTTTTAAAGAAGCCCTTCAATTCCTCTTTTAGCTTCATTGAACAAAGACTGGAGAAGATATTTACAAATACAGGAGTGTGGGCTCCACATTGACCAAAAAAAAACACGGGAAATGATTACAGTTGTGATGAAGGCATTGTGGGGGAAGACGTCGATGTCTTGGATCCCTCTGAAACTGAGAGAAGATTAAAACAATTTTGAAAAGCATTAATTATTTTCAGCTATATGATGTGGTGAAATACATGTAACATGGTTTTCTTGAAATTTGTCTTTTCCTTATGTAATATCATGGCAAAAATTAGTGAAATGTGAATGAAAATAATTTTGAAACTTAGGCAAGAGGGAAGAAAGACAGGAGGGTGTCATTTGATGGCAGGAAAAATCCAGATGAAACTTGAAAGCAAAGTAGACTGGGGCTGTGCATTTGTGTGTGTTCTAGAAAATAGAACAAAATGCAAAACAAAATGAATTTTTGGGAATTACATTTTGGGGAGTAAGTGGAGGTATGGCAAGTAGGTGGCACTTGAAATTAAGAGAGGAGGTATTCACAGGGCAATGCAGGGCAGTGGGTGAGAATATGTGGGTGCCATGGCTTGTTCCACATGGGTTCCATGACTGGTTCCTTTCAAATATTCTGCAAATGCCAATCCAGCTGTACATTTTTTATCCTTGGTTGCATTTATTAGCGCTTGCTGGTCAGAATTTAAAACAGAGATCCATAATATGTTTATATTATTGAGCATAGTCCCAGGTTATTCCTTGTAGTGCCTTCTTGATAAACAAATCTAGGTAATATTGATAAGCAAATCCAATATGTTAGGATTCCTTAACATATGTGTTTACATATTGTTTTGTTTTTTAATGTAACATGAGCTTTGGTTAATAATATGATATTGCATATATGAAATATCCCTGTCACATTTTTTTGTTCTAAATTGTGCAAATTTGCATAAGTCCAGAATGGATCTTTTTTGAGAATGCAGATTGTAATATAACCGTGTGGCTTTATAGTTACGGTTACCATGATCATTCAGAGGCTGAACTCCTGGCAAATAGAATTTTCCTATTGAAGATCTCCATATTTCATGAGAATGATTCACCCTATTAGAGAAGGTATAGACATAGCAGATAATTAGGATAATGTCTGCCATTTAGCACTTTGTAGGGAGCCGCTTGTTATAAACCACTTTGTGTATTTAATTTAATCCTAAAGGAATTTAATGAACCTTAGAGAGGGGACTTCATGCTGATAATTGCATAATAACCTATTTTTATGCCAGACACTTAATGGCTAAGAGGTTATCATTAAATGTGTATTAAGCAGTTCTGTTCTATAACTGTCTTTCTAAGATGTTCTCTCAAGGGTTATCATTTGTTGACTACTTAAACAGCTGCCTGTATTCAACATTTTAGCTTCTTTATTGGTTCGTTTTGTGGGCTCCACATTGACCAGAAGGAGCTATTTTTTCTCTTGAAGGAGCCAAAGAAAAGTCCCTGTTTCTGTTGGTATATTTTAGATAGTTCCCAAAATAATACTGAACGTGTTGAAGCACTTTACATGAAAACAGTCTTTATATGAGAACTTTGCTTCAGGTTTTAGTGAAACTACAACCTTAGTTAGGGTGTTTGTTTATTGCAGATTTGTCTTAGAAGTGAGGATATATACTAACATGTTGTTTTTTAATCTTCTCTTTTAATTTAGACTACTGAGCTGTAAATTGAAAGGAAGATAATTTTCTGCTTGTGGAGGAAAAGAAAGGTGAATAACCTCAATGGAAGACTCTCAGGATCTAAGTGAACAGTCAGTAAGTACAAATGTTGCTAAATTGAGTGGAATAAATTGAAATCTGTTCAACCAAGTTGTGTGAAAGGATTTTCCTTTGGATTTAAAAATTATAGTAAGATCTGGGGAAATCTTTCAAGCTCCTAGTTTTAAACATTTTAGTTTGTACATTAAATGGTACAAGTGGTTTTAATCTTTTTTCCCTGTTGAAAGGAACAAGGTCTTTGTTATGTAAGATTTTGCAGAACTACAGTTGTTAGAGGGATATAATTAAGCTGCATTGGAAGAATAAAATGTTATAAACATGCACAGTGATATGCCTTGTTCAAATAATTGCATTAAAATGTATCTCCGTAGTGGTCTGTCAGTTTTTCCAATTCAAGGGTTACAAAAAAACAGAAACAAATATTTCAAATGGTCAGACTGTGGCAGATGATATACAGTTGACATTTTTTCAGGATTCTCTTGGATTTCAAGGGGATTGTGAGAATTGGTAGTCTATCCCCCTGTCCCATGTCAGAGACAGAATCTTCTTTTCACTGATGACATTTCTGGGAAAAATGAGGCGGACATTTCTTCTCGTTTTTCCTTTCTTATTTTTCCTTGCCTTTAAGGATATCATCTTCAGATCTCCTCACCACCAGACTGCAGTTCTGAGGACACAGCAGGCTCTGAGCAAATTCACAATTCTCTGGGCTTGCCATCCAATGTATTGGGCTTCTTAGCATCTTAATTTTCTGCTGTTTCTTACTGCTCACAACAGGGACACATTTGCCAGTACCATGGTCCCTACGATTCTCAGCTTGGACTTAGTGTACTAAAGATGAACAAAGGGATTTAGTATTTCTATTTCTGACATGCTGAAGGAGGTTACCCACAGACCTCCATCAATAAACCTGTTTGTGTATATATATATGTATATATATA